>NW_026062099.1:0-286074 GCF_023897955.1 Schistocerca gregaria
ACACTAGATCGCGTGTTGCCAGCTGCAGCAACATCTGCAACAGAAAGAAAGCAGGCGACCTGTGGCCCGCAGACTGCTGAAACACGACCACCAGGAGAACCAGTGACGTTTATCATGGCACCTTCCAGGTGAGAGTGTCCTAGGAGGGGGCGCCCTTGATCAGCAGATACTAAGAAGTGGAACACTTCTCCGGCTGTGGAGTGGGAGCGGTGCCTGGAGGGGAGGGTGTGGGAACCACTAGAAAGGGCGGAAGGAGAGGGCGAAGAAGTGGGTGAAGATGTAGTGCAATGACATATAGGTATGCTTTAATTACTTCATCCTGTGTCATACTTCTTACAATCCTCAGTGTAGGTTAGACGATCAAGGGACTTATACTCCTGTATCTTCTTCTGAGCTGGGCAATCCAGTGAACGTGGAGAACGATTGCCATGACAACACACAAGAGGGTTAATACAGGAACTACCCTCATGGAGTTGATGGCAAAGCCAACAGAGAGGGGTCAGCTTACTGTGGGAAGACATGTCCAAAACACAAGCACTAAAATATCGCACAGGTGGTGGGATGTACAGCCTCACATCGCATTGATAAATCATTATCTTGACCTCCTTAGAGAGGGTATCCCCTTCAAACGCGAGGGTAGAATCCCCAGTATCACTGATCGGCGTGTTCAGAAGGGTCTGAAGGACAATCGCAAATTGAACACCCTGCCACCCGAGTTTGTAAGTTCCTCATCAGATTGAAGGATGGGGTCCCAGCGAAAAATTACACCTTGAACCATATTTAGAGACTGATGCGGGTAATGGACACAGGAGTTGTGCCAAGGTGTGTACAGGCACGAAGGGCCACAGACTGGGCAGCTGAAGCGGTTTGGCGAAGTAGATCTAATTGTATCTTGCTGAGAGAGTCCGTTTTTGATAAAAACTATTTTTTGTGGAATACATTGAACCATGGACCTTGCCGTTGGTGGGGAGGCTTGCGTGCCTCAGCGATACAGATGGCCGTACCGTAGGTGCAACCACAACGGAGGGGTATCTGTTGAGAGGCCAGACAAACGTGTGGTTCCTGAGAGGGGCAGCAGCCTTTTCAGTAGTTGCAGGGCCAACAGTCTGGATGATTGACTGATCTGGCCTTGCAACATTAACCACACACGCGAGACAGATGATGGTACTGCGAACGGCTGAAAGCAAGGGGAAACTACGGCCGTAATTTTTCCCGAGGGCATGCAGCTTTACTGTTTGATTAAATGATGGTGGTATCCTCTTGGGTAAAATATTCCGGAGGTAAAATAGTCCCCCCCATTCGGATCTCCGGGTGGGGACTACTCAGGAGGATGTCGTTATCAGGAGAAAGAAAACTGGCGTTCTACGGATCGGAGCGTGAAATGTCAGATCCCTTAATCGGGCAGGTAGGTTAGAAAACTTAAAAAGGGAAATGGATAGGTTAAAGTTAGATATAGTGGGAATTAGTGAGGTTCGGTGGCAGGAGGAACAAGACTCTGGTCAGGTGACTACAGGGTTATAAAACACAAAATCAAATAGGGGTAATGTCAGGAGTAGGTTTAATAATGAATAGGAAAATAGGAATGCGGGTAAGCTACTACAAACAGCATAGTGAACGCATTATTGTGGCCAGATAGATACGAAGCCCACACCTACTACAGTAGTACAAGTTTATATGCCAACTAGCTCTGCAGATGATGAAATTGAAGAAATGTATGATGAGATAAAGAAATTATTCAGGTAGTGAAGGGAGGCGAAATTTAATAGTAATGGGTAACTGGAATTCGAGTGTAGGAAAAGGGAGAGAAGGAAACATAGTAGGTGAATATGGATTGGGGCTAAGAAATGAAAGAGGAAGCCGCCTAGTAGAATTTTGCACAGAGCACAACTTAATCATAGCTAACACTTGGTTTAAGAATCATGAAAGAAGGTTGTATACGTGGAAGAACCCTGGAGATACTAAAAGGTATCAGATAGATTATATAATGGTAAGACAGAGATTTAGGAACCAGGTTTTAAGTTGTAAGACACTTCCAGGGGCAGATGTGGACTCTGACCGCAATCTATTGGTTATGACCTGTAGATTAAAACTGAAGAAACTGCAAAAATGTGGGAAATTAAGGAGATGGGACCTGGATGAACTGAAAGAACCAGAGGTTGTACAGAGTTTCAGGGAGAGCATAAGGGAACAATTGACAGGAATAGGGGAAAGAAATACAGTAGAAGAAGAATGGGTAGCTCTGAGGGATGTAGTAGTGAAGGCAGCAGAGGATAAAGTAGGTACAAAGACGAGGGCAGCTAGAAATCATTGGATAACAGAAGAAATATTGAATTTAATTTATGAAAGGAGAAAATATAAAAATGCAGTAAATGAAGCAGGCAAAAAGGAATACAAACGTCTCAAAAATGAGATCGACAGCAAGTGCAAAATTGCTAAACAGGGATGGCTAGAGGACAAATGTAAGGATGTAGAAGCTTATCTCACTAGGGGTAAGATAGATACTGCCTACAGGAAAATTAAAGAGACCTTTGGAGAGAAGAGAACCACGTGTATGAATATCAAGAGCTCAGATGGCAGCCCAGTTCTAAGCAAAGAAGGGAAGGCAGAAAGGTGGAAGGAGTATATAGAAGGTTTATACAAGGGCGATGTACTTGAGGACAATATTATGGAAATGGAAGAGGATGTAGATGAAGACGAAATGGGAGATACGATACTGCGTGAAGAGTTTGACAGAGTACTGAAAGACCTGAATCGAAACAAGGCCCCCGGAGTAGACAACATTCCATTGGAACTACTGACGGCCTTGGGACAACCAGTCCTGAGAAAACTCTACCAGCTGGTGAGCAAGTTGTATGAGACAGGCGAAATACCCTCAGACTTCAAGAAGAATATAATAATTCCAATCCCAAAGAAAGCAGGTGCTGACAGATATTAAAGTGATAGTTCGGTAATTTTCACAAGTCACGGCTGCAAAATACTAACGCGAATTCTTTACAGACGAATGGAAAAACTGGTAGATGCAGACCTCGGGGAGGATCAGTTTGGATTCCGTCGAAATGTTGGAACACGTGAGGCAATACTGACCTTACGACTTATCTTAGAAGAAAGATTAAGAAAAGGCAAACCTACGTTTATAGCATTTGTAGACTTAGAGAAAGCTTTTGACAATGTTGACTGGAATACTCTTTTTCAAATTCTAAATTGGGCAGGGGTAAAATACAGGGAGCGAAAGGCTATTTATAATTTGTACAGAAACCAGATGGCAGTCATAAGAGTCGAGGGGCATGAAAGGGAAGCAGTGGTTGGGAAAGGAGTGAGACAGGGTTGTAGCCTCTCCCCGATGTTATTCAATCTGTATATTGAGCAAGCAGTAAAGGAAACAAAAGAAAAATTCGGAGTAGGTATTAGAATTACAATGTCATCGGCGAACCTCAAAGTTTTTACTTCGTCTCCATGAATTTTGTCAGAGACGGCAAAGGACTTGGAAGAGCAGTTGAACGGAATGGACAGTGTCTTGAAAGGAGGATATAAGATGAACATTAACAAAAGCAAAACGAAGATAATGGAATGTAGTCAAATTAAATCGGGTGATGCTGAGGGAATTAGATTAGGAAATGAGATAAAGTAGTAAAGGAGTTTTGCTATTTAGGAAGTAAAATAACTGATGATGGTCGAAGTAGAGAGGATATAAAATGTAGACTAGCAATGGCAAGGAAAGCGTTTCTGAAGAAGAGAAATTTGTTAACATCGAATATAGATTTATGTATCAGGAAGTCGTTTCTTAAAGTATTTGTTTGGAGTGTAGCCATGTATGGAAGTGAAACATGGACGATAACTAGTTTGGACAAGAAGAGAATAGAAGCTTTCGAAATGTGGTGCTACAGAAGAATACTGAAGATAAGGTGGATAGATCACGTAACTAATGATGAGGTATTGAATCGGATTGGGGAGAAGAGAAGTTTGTGGCACAACTTGACTAGAAGAAGGGATCGGTTGGTAGGACATGTTTTGAGGCATCAAGGGATCACAAATTTAGCATTGGAGGGCAGCGTGGAGGGTAAAAATCGTAGAGGGAGACCGAGAGATGAGTACACTAAGCAGATTCAGAAGGATGTAGGTTGCAGTAGGTACTGGGAGATGGAACAGCTTGCACAGGATAGAGTAGCATGGAGAGCTGCATCAAACCAGTCTCAGGACTGAAGACAACAACAACATTGAAAACAAAAGGTTTGGTATTGGTGGAAGTATCCATATCAGTCCTGCTGCAAACCAGCAAACCTGATATAGGGGGAGGGGTTTTGCCCGTAGCCGAACAGCCTGAGCCTCCTCCCAGGGGTAGCCATGGATGGGAAGTCCGAAGGGGCAGAAGAAGCAGCACCAAAAGCATCATTTCCATTCAAAATCACTGCCGTAGAAGAACTGTCTGAGCTCTGGGCCCATACGCATTTCATTTGTATAGTGTGCCCTGATACCACCCACTCCGATTACGGGCTCTCCCCACGGGTGCTACCCAGCCACAGCAAGAGCCATCTGCCATGAAGGCCATTGCCGGGAGTTCAGATGCTCCCCAAATGACACATAGCGACCCCACCACATGAACTGACTACCATGCTGGCTAAGTTCCATCTTTTCCTTCCCTCTTTGTGCCCTACCATCAGACAGTGATGTGAACACGCTGGAGACATGAGGTAAGATGCTCTTCCCCAATGGCTCACACTACGGAACAGAAACTTAGTAATGGAGGTCAAACCCCAGAAGGGGAACAGAGTATGGATGTAGATGTAGATACCTCACCCTTTTATCATACTCCGCAGGCCACCTGACTGTGGGTGGCGGAGGATATCTTGAGTACCTCTATCGGTTCTCCCGTCTACTCCAGTCTCGTATTGTTCGTGGAATGAAATTCGTAGGAGGGAGCAATTGTCGGTATGCCTCTGTGTGGGTTCTAATCTCTGATTATACCTCGTAGAGACCACAAGGATGAAAACTGCTTGACTCCTCGGTGAAGGTATGTTCTCGAAACTTCAACAGAAGCCCGTACCGAGCTACTGAGCGTCTCTCTTTCAGAGTCTTCCACTGGAGTTTATTATATCCGTAACGCTTTCGCGATTACTAAATGATCCTGTAACGAAGCGCGCTGCTCTTCGTTGGATCGTCTCTCTCTCTCTCTCTCTCTCTCTCTCTCTCTCTCTCTCTCTCTCTCTCTCCCTCTCCTATCAACCCTATCTGGTTCGGATCCAACACCGGTGAGTAGTATTCAAGCAATGGGAGAACAAGTGTACTGTAACCTACTTCCTTTGGTTTTGGATTGCATTTCCTTACGATTCTTCCAATGAATCTTATTCTGCATCAACTTTATATGGTCATTCCATTTTATATCACTCCTAATGGCTACTCCTAGATAATTCCATAACTTAACTGCTTCCAGTTGCTGACCTGCTACATTGTAGTTAAATGACGAAGGATCATTCTTTCTCTGTATTCGCATCACATTACACTTGCCTACATTGAGATTCAATTGCCATTCCCTGCACCATGCGTCAATTCGTTGCAGATCCTCCTGCATTTCAGTATAATTTTCCATTGTTACAACCTCGAGATATACATAAACGACCTAGTGGATAAAATTGGAAGTTCACGGAGGTTTTTGCGGATGTAGTATATGGTGAATAGCAACGGTCCTGCGGCACATCTGGTATCACTCTTACTTCGGAAGACAATTGGTCTGATAGTCCATATGCTCTTTGTGCATTGAACGACTGTAGGGAACTGTATCGAACACCTTGAGGGAGTCAAGAAACACGGCATCTACCTGGGAATCCGTGTCTATGGCCCTCTGAGTCTCGTGGACGAATAGCGCGAGCTGCGTTTCACATGACCGTCTTTTTCGAAACCCATGCTGACTCATACAGAGTAGATTTTTAGTCTCCAGAAAAGTCATTAGTTCTGCACAACTGATTGACGTTAGAGTGTATAGACCTGTACCTCGAACATAATACGTGCTCCAAAATCCTACATCTGTTCATCTACATCTACATGACATCTACATGACATCTACATGACATCTACATGACATCTACATGACATCTACATGACATCTACATGACATCTACATGACATCTACATGACATCTACATGACATCTACATGACTACTCTGCAATTCACATTTAAGTGCTTGGCAGAGGGTTCATCGAACCACAATCATACTATTTCTCTACTATTCCACTCCCGAACAGCGAGCGGGAAAAACGAACACCTAAACCTTTCTGTTCGAGCTCTGATTTCTCTTATTTTATTTTGATGATCATTCCTACCTATGTAGGTTGGGTCAACAAAATATTTTCGCATTTGGAAGAGAAAGTTGGTGACTGAAATTACGTAAAAAGGTCTCGCCGCGACGAAAAACGTCTATGCTGTAATGACTTCCATCCCAACTTGTGTATCATATCTGCCACACTCTCTCCCCTATAACGTGATAATACAAAACGAGCTGCCCTTTTTTACACCCTTTCAATGTCCTCCGTCAATCCCTCCTGGTAAGGATCCCACACCGCGCAGAGGACGAACGAGTGTAGTGTAAGCTGTCTCTTTAGTGGACTTGTTGCATCTTCTAAGTGTCCTGCCAATGAAACGCAACCTTTGGCTCGCCTTCCCGACAATATTATCTATGTGGTCCTTCCAACTGAAGTTGTTTGTAATTTTAACACCCAGGTACTTCGTTGGAATTCGATTATTTGATAAATAGTACAATTCTTAAGGCTGTCAATTCAACTGATTTCTTTTGGAACTCATGTGGATCATCTCACACTTTTCGTTATTTAGCGTCAACTGCCACCTGACACACCATACAGCAATCTTTCCTAAATCGCTTTGCAACTGATACTGGTCTGCGGGTGACCTTACTAGACGGTAAATTACAGCATCATCTGCGAACAGTCTAAGAGAACTGCTCAGATTGTCACCCAGGTCATTTATATAGATCAGGAACAGTAGAGGTCCCAGGACGCTTCCCTGGGAAACACCTGATATCACTTCAGTTTTACTCGATGATTTGCCGTCTATTACTACGAACTGCGACCTTCCTGACAGGAAATCACGAATCCAGTCGCACAACTGAGACGATGCCCCATAGCTCCGCAGCTTGATTAGAAGTCGCTTGTGAGGAACGGTGTCAAAAGCTTTCCGGAAATCTAGAAATACGGAATCAACTTGAGATCCCCTGTCGATAGCGGCCATTACTTCGTGCGAATAAAGAGCTAGCTGCGTTGCACAAGAGCGATGTTTTCTGAAGCCATGCTGATTACGTGTCAATAGATCGTTCACTTCGAGGTGATTCATAATGTTTGAATACAGTATATGCTCCAAAACCCTACTGCAAACCGACGTCAATGATATAGGTCTGTAGTTAAATGGATTACTCCTACTACCCTTCTTGAACACTGGTGCGACTTGCGCAATTTTCCAATCTGTAGGTACAGATCTATCGGTGAGCGAGCGGTTATATATGAGTGCTAAGTAGGGAGCTATAGTATCAGCGTAATCGGAAAGGAACCTAATCGGTATACAATCTGGACCTCAAGACTTGCCCGTATCAAGCGATTAGAGTTGCTTCGCAACCCCTAAGGTATCTACTTCTAAGAGACTCATGCTAGCAGATGTTCGTGTTTCAAATTCTGGAATATCCTATTCGTCTTCCTTGGTGAAGGAATTTCGGAAAACTGCGTTCAATAACTCCGCTTTAGCGGCACAGTCGTCGATAACAGTACCATCGGCACTGCGCAGCGAAGGTATTGACTGCGTCTTGCCGCTTGTGTACTTTACATACGACCAGAATTTCTTCGGATTTTCTACCAAATTTCGAGACAATGTTTCGTTGTGGAATCTATTAAAGGCATCTCGCATCGAAGTCCGTGCCAAATTTCGCGCGTCTGTTAATTTTAGCCAATCTTCGGGATTTCGCGTTCTTCTGAACTTCGCATGCTTTTTCCGTTGCCTCTGCAACAGCGTTCGGACCTTTTTTGTGTAGCACGGGGGATCCGTTCCATCTCTTACCAATTTATGAGGTATGAATATCTCAATTGCTGTTGCTACTATATCTTTGAATTTGAGCCACATCTCGTCTACATTCGCATAGTCAGTTCGGAAGGAATGGAAATTGTCTTTTAGGAAGGCTTCTAGTGGCACATTATCCGCTTTTTTAAATAAAATTATTTTGCGTTTGTTTCTGATGAATTTGGAAGAAATGGTATTGAGCCTAGCTACAATGACCTTGTGATCACTAATCCCTGTATCTGTCATGATTCTCTCTATCAGCTCTGGATTGTTTGTGGCTAAGAGGTCAAGTGTGGTTTCGCAACCATTTACAATTCGCGTGGGTTCGTGGACTAACTGCTCGAAATAATTTTCGGAGAAAGCATTTAGGACAATCTCGGAAGACGTTTTATGCCTACCACCGGTTTTGAACAAGTATTTTTGCCAACATACCGAGGGTAGGTTGAAGTCCCCACCAACTATAACCGTATGAGTGGGGTATTTATTTGTTACGAGACTCAAACTTTCTCTGAACTGTTCCGCAACTGTATCATCGGAGTCTGGGGGTCGGTAGAAGGAGCCAATTATTAACTTAATTCGGCTGTTAAGTATAACCTCCACCAACACCAATTCGCACGGAGCATCTCCTTCGACTTCACTACAAGATAAGCCACTACTGACAGACACAAACAGTCCACCACCAATTCTGCCTAATCTATCTTTCCTGAACACCGTCTGAGACTTCGTAAAAATTTCTGCAGAACTTATTTCAGGCTTTAGCCAGCTTTCTGTACCTATAACGATATCAGCTTCTGTGCTTTCTATTAGCGCTTGAAGCTCAGGGACTTTTCCAGCGCATCTACAACTATTTACAACTATAATTCCGACTGTTCCTTGATCCAGGCACGTCCTGTAATTGCCAAGCACCCTTTGACATTGCAGCCCATCCCGCACTTTCCCGAGGCCTTCTAACCTAAAAAACCGCCAAGTCCACGCCACACAGCCTCCGCTACCCGTGTAGCCGCCAGCTGAGTGTAGTGAACTCCTGACCTATTCAGCGGAACCCGAAACCCCACCACCCTATGGCGCAAGTCAAGGAATCTGCAGCCAATAAGGTCGCAAAACCGTCTGAGCCTCTGATTCAGACCCTCCACCCGGCTCTGCACCAAAGGTCCGCAGTCGGTTCTGTCAATGATGCTGCAGATGGTGAGCTCTGCCTTCATCTCGTAAGCAAGACCGGCAGCCTTCACCAAATCAGATAGCCGCTGGAATCCAGAGAGAATTTCCTCAGATCCAAAGCGACACACGTCATTAGTGCCGACATGTGCCACCACCTGCAGCTGGCTGCACCCTGTGCTCTTCATGGCATCCGGAAGGACCCTTTCCACATCGGGAATGACTCCTCCCGGAATGCACACGGAGTGCACACTGGATTTCTTCCCCTCCTTAGCCGCCGTATCCCTAAGGGGCCCCATTACGCGCCTAACATTGGAGCTCCCAACTACCATTAAGCCTACCCTCTGCGATTGCCTGGACCTTGAAGGCTGAGAATGATCCTCTGAAACAGGGCAGGCAGCTGAATCTGGCTCAGCCAGAGACAGTGCCTGAAACCGGTTTGTCAGACGCACCGGGGAGGCTTTCTGATCAGCCTCCAGGGACGCCTTTCGCTGCCTGCCACGCCTTGGAACGAAATATTTAATCTTTATAATTTAGCTGGAATACTAGAATCTTTCGAGCAGATACAATAGTCATGAAAATGAATAAATTTCAGCAGAAGACTAAATGTACTGTCTTGCATTACTTTCCAGAAAAGTGGTGTTTAAATAGTTTCTTTGATTAAATAATAAATTTCAAATAAGTGTTTCTGAACTTTGACTTTGAACAAGGAATACAATTTTTCTCTGTGTGTTGGTACATATTGATGCACACACAATTGTTTCAGTCTGTACTTGTGGGAACTTACAATTGTTCACCACACTTGCGCATCACAATACTTATAATTGTTAACCTGTTGTTAAAGTGAAAGTATCCCGTGGATTCATAAACCAAGCAAAACCATTTTTATATACATTGTCCCTGTAAATGCAAATTTAGTCCTGCCTGCACTATAGTTAACAGACCATGTTCTCATGGAACCATAGTCAGCAGCCAGCACTTCAGGGTCACCTTACCCACATGACATCTCTGTATCACCTTCATTAAGATCCTCATATCCACTGTTTTCTCCACTACTAGACCAATTATAAGCATTTTCATTTAATAATCTTCGAATGCCTTCACCATGCTGAGACATGTGTGATGTATGACGTACATTCTCCTGGCTCTCAACAATGGGTATACTACCTGATGCAATAATTGTTTCATAGAACAGAAATGCCATCCACAAATGTCAGATAGTGCTTACACTAGGTAATGTGACCCTTGTGGTTAATATACAACTCCAAATACATGTTGTAGAGCCTTCCAAATGTAGCCACCTGTGCAGTGTATCCTGAGCCCAGCTTGTAGAGCACAGTTGAGGGTTTAAATGTGTTATGGCTTCTTGTGTGTGTCATTTTTACATTTTTCATTTTGAGAAACAAATGGAAAATTGAAGCCAGTTTCAATGTTCATTCTCTTGTACCTTACTTATCTTTTATCAAATAGAAATTATTTTTTGTTTTGTCTTTTACTTCAAGTAGAATAATTGGGTTACCATTATTTGTGTATCTGAAAGTCATGAAAATAAAAACCATTTTTTTCCTAGGTCAGAGTGGCAATGGCTGAGGAACAGTTTTGCCTTCGCTGGGATAATCACCAGCCAAATTTCATCTCAGTTTTCACGCATCTACTACGCACGGAATCTCAGGTGGATGTAACACTAGCTGCAGAGGGCAAGCATCTCCAGGCTCACAGAGTAGTTCTCTCTGCTTGTGGTCCATACTTTCAGGTAGGCACACATGCACAATCAGCAAAGTTATAATTTTTTGGATTAACAGTTTACATTTAATATGCTGTAAATACATTTGTTCATGCTTCTACAATGGGTATGCAGTCTTTTCGTTACTTTCCATTTTTTCGATGAGTATGCAATTTTTTCATTCTTTTTCTCCATTTCTTCAATTTGGTGCTACCTAGGGATTTAAATGTTTTCTTTTGCTAACAGTACTCCCAAAAACAATATTTTTGGTGAGCAAATGTGGAAAGTACTCAATATGCATAGTATTTGTGTTTTGTAATAACTTCTTGACTATTTGACAGCTGTTAATGCTTTGGAAGTTAAAACTTCAGTACCATCTTAAAATGCCTGGTTGTTGTTGTTGTTGTCTTCAGTCCTGAGACTGGTTTGTTGCAGCTCTCCATGCTACTCTGACCTGTGCAAGCTTCATCATCTCAAAGTACCTACTGCAGCCTACATCCTTCTGAATCTGCTTAGCGTATTCATCTCTTGGTCTCCCTCTATGATTTTTATCCTCCACGCTGTCCTCCAGTACTAAATTGGTGATCCCTTGATGCCTCAGAACAAGACCTACCAACTGATTCCTTCTTCTAGTCAGTTTGTGCCACAAACTCCTCTTCTCCCAATTCCATTCAATACCTCCTCATTAGTTACACTCCTGGAAATTGAAATAAGAACACCGTGAATTCATTGTCCCAGGAAGGGGGAAACTTTATTGACACATTCCTGGGGTCAGATACATCACATGATCACACTGACAGAACCACAGGCACATAGACACAGGCAACAGAACATGCACAATGTCGGCACTAGTACAGTGTATATCCACCTTTCACAGCAATGCAGGCTGCTATTCTCCCATGGAGACGATCGTAGAGATGCTGGATGTAGTCCTGTGGAACGGCTTGCTATGCCATTTCCACCTGGCGCCTCATTTGGACCAGCGTTCGTGCTGGACATGCAGACCGCGTGAGACAACGCTTCATCCAGTCCCAAACATGCTCAATGGGGGACAGATCCGGAGATCTTGCTGGCCAGGGTAGTTGACTTACACCTTCTAGGGCACGTTGGGTGGCACGGGATACATGCGGACGTGCATTGTCCTGTTGGAACAGCAAGTTCCCTTACCGGTCTGGGAATGGTAGAACGATGGGTTCGATGACTGTTTGTATGTACCGTGCACTATTCAGTGTCCCCTCGACGATCACCAGAGGTGTACGGCCAGTGTAGGAGATCGCTCCCCACACCATGATGCTGGGTGTTGGCCCTGTGTGCCTCGGTCGTATGCAGTCCTGGTTGTGGCGCTCACCTGCACGGCGCCAAACACGCATACGACCATCATTGGCACCAAGGCAGAAGCGACTCTCATCGCTGAAGACGACACGTCTCCATTCGTCCCTCCATTCACGCCTGTCGCGACACCACTGGAGGCGGGCTGTGCTCGATGTTGGGGCATGAGTGGAAGATGGCCTAACGGTGTGTGGGACCGTAGCCTAGCTTCATGGAGACGGTTGCGAATGGTCCTCGCCGATACCCCAGGAGCAACAGCGTCCCTAATTTGCCTGGAAGTGGCGGTGCGGTCCCCTACGGCACTGCGTAGGATCCTACGGTCTTGGCGTGCATCCGTGTGTCGCTGCGGTCCGGTCCCAGGTCGACGGGCACGTGCACCTTCCGCCGACCACTGGCGACAACATCGATGTACTGTGGAGACCTCACGCCCCACATGTTGAGCAATTTGGCGGTACATCCACCCGGCCTCCTGCATGCCCACTATACACCCTCGCTCAAAGTCCGTCAACTGCATATACGATTCACGTCCACGCTGTCGCGGCATGCTACCAGTGTTAATGACTGCTATGGAGCTCCGTATGCCACGGCAAACTGGCTAACACTGACGGCGGCGGTGTACATATGCTGCGGGGCTAGCGCCATTCGACGGCCAACACCGCGGTTCATGGTGTGTCCGCTGTGCCGTGTGTGTGATCATTGCTTGTACATCCATCCCTCTCGCATTGTCCGGAGCAAGTATGGTGGGTGTGACACACCAGTGTCAATGTGTTCTTTTTTCCATTTCCACGAGTGTATGTGGTCTAGCCATCTAATCTATAGCATTCTTCTGTAGCACCATATTTCGAAAACTACTATTCTCTTCTTGTCTAAACTATTTATCATCCATGTTTCATTTCCGTACACGGCTACACTCCATACAAATACTATTCAGAAATGACTTCCTTAAATCTATACTCAATTTTAACAAATTTGTGTTCTTCAGAAACGCTTTCCTTGCCATTGCCAGTCTACATTTTATAACCTCTCTACCTCAGTCATCGTCAGTTATTTTGCTCTCCAAACTGCAAAACTCCTTCACTACTTTGTGTCTCAGTTTCCTAATCTAATTCTCTCGGCATCACCTGACTTAGACTACATTCCATTATCCTCAATTTGCTTTTGTTGTTGATCATCTTATATCCTCCTTTCAAGCCACTGTCAATTCCATTTAACTGCTCTTCCAAGTCCTTTGCTGTCTCTGACAGAATTACAATGTCATCGGCAAACCTCAGTTTTTATTTCTTCTCCATGTATTTTAATACCTACTCCAAACTTTCCTTTCGTTTTCTATACTGCTTGCTCAATATACAGATTTAATAGCATCGGGGAGAGGCTACTACCCTGTCTCACTCCCTTCCCAAACACTGCTTCTCTTTCATGTCCCTTGACTCTTGTAACTGCCATCTGCTTTCTGTACAAGTTGTAAATAGTCTTTTGCTACCTGTATTTTACCCCTGCCCTGTATGTGGAGGATTTCTGCATTTGGGTTAGATCCTCTTCGATGCCCTCTGCATGGACCCTCTCACATGGATTTCAATCCTCTCCTTCAAAATCGTGGGTGGTCCACTTTTGTCGCCATACTACGACACTTAGTAGTAAAGGAGTTTTGCTATTTGGGGAGCAAAATAACTTATGATGGCCGAAGTAGAGAGGATATAAAATGTAGATTGGCAATGACAAGGAAAGCGTTTCCGAAGAAGAGAAATCTATACTCGATGTTAAATTTAAGTGTCACAAAGTCGTTTCTGAAAGTATCGTCCAAGTTTCACTTCCATACATGGCTACACTCCATACAAATAAATAGTTTGGACAAGAATAGAATATAAGCTTTCGAAATGTGGTGCTACAGAAGAATGCTCAAGATTAGATGGGTACATCACATAACTAATGAGGAGGTATTGAATAGAATTGGGGAGAAGAGGAGCTTGTGGCACAACTTGATCAGAAGAAGGGATCGGTTGGTAGGACATGTTCTCAGGCATCAAGGGATCACCAATTTAGTATTGGAGGGCAGCGTGGAGGGTAAAAATCGTAGAGGGAGAGTAAGAAATGAATATACTTCGCAGATTCAGAAGGCTGTGGGTTGCATTAAGTACTGGGAGGAGATGAAGCTTGCACAGGACAGGGTAGCATGGAGAGCTGCATCAAACCAGTCTCAGGACTGACGACGACGACGACGACGACGTCGACGTCGACGTCGACGTCGACGTCGACGTCGACCCACCCTGATCCAGGGCTCTATCTCGATCTACAAAGATTGCCTGTGTGTGGCCCGACAGTATCGTTTCCTGGGTCGTCTTTTCGACAACAATGTCACTTGGCTGCCCCATATCTGACTTCTGAAGGTAGGATGTTTCCATAAACTCGATGTCCTTCACTTCCTTCGCCACTCCTCTTGGGGTGCAGACCGTTCTCACCTTCTCCGTCTTTATAATGCTCTAGTTCTGTCTCGTTTGGACTGTGGTTGTCAAGTTTACGGTTTGGCTGTTCTTTCCACACTGCACGTTCTGGATCCAGTCCATCGTGGTTATCAGTTTGGCCAGTGGTGCCTTCCCTACCAGCCCTGTTGATAGTCTACTGATTGAAGCTGGGATCTCTGTTCGGCCGTCCCAGCTTCTGGTGTTTTGTGCACTCTCTGTCCGTTCCACTTCCACTCGTCCTTGCTTTTCTATCCTGTTCCAATACCATGGATGTCGCCCAACTGATTCCCGCCCTTGGGCGGGTTAACCGATTGGGCTCCGCCTTGCGTCTCTGTGCCGTGATTTTTAGCTTCCTTCTTTGTCCTGTCTTCCTCGCTCCCTCCCCTCCACCTCTCCTTGGTTAGTTCCTCGGCCTCGAATTCGGATGGATCTCCGCTGAGGTCTGAAAGATTCCATCCATCCATCCATCCATCCATCCATCCATCCATTCCCCCGCCGATGGTGTTTCGTTCCTTTTTCCGACGAGTTATGAGAGTTTGGGGATGCTTTCTTTTTTTTACACAGATGGCTCCAAATCTGCTGATAATGTGGGATATGCCTTCATGTCCTTTCTTGGAACGGAAAATCATCTGCTGCCTCCTACGTGTGGGTTGTTTACTGCGGAATTTATAGCAACCTCACAGACCCTTACCTTTATTAAACAGTCCCAACACAACCGTGTTTTGTTATGTATAGAATCAATGTGTGGCCTTCTGGCTATTGACCGGAGTTTTTGCGCCATACCTTGGACTGTGCCATCCATGACCATCTCACTGATATTCACTGTGCTGCTTGTTCCGTTGACTTCCTTTGGGTCCCTGGCCATGTGGGTATCCCAGGCAATGAGCTCGCTGATTGTTTAATTGGGGGAGCAGTAACTTAGCCCCGATTTCTGTAATCCCTCCCGCAGTTAATTTACGGCTTCACATCAAATCCCACTTCGCAGAATCATGGGCCAACTCTTGGGAGGCTACTTCCCTGTCTAATAAACTTCGTGCGATTGACACCAGGCCTGTGCCTTTCCCGAGAGGACTCGACCACACTGTGTCGTCTCTGTATTGGCCATACCACGCTGACCCATGGGTTTCTTTTGGGTGACGAGCCACCCCCACTATGTGGTTGTGGAGCCTTGCAGTCAGTAGCCCACATTTTGGTTGAATGCCCCATTCTTTTGGCTCTGCGGGCTAAGTACAGACTCCCCTGCACTTTACCTTTGTTGTTGGCTGATGGTTCCTGGATGGTCGACATGGTTCTCGGTTTCCTCTAGGAAAGTGGTTTTATTCTTAGTTTTAAGGTTTTTACTCTTTCTCTGGCCTTGGGGCTGGGCGGTGATTCTTGGGTATCTCCCACTGTAAGCTGTGTTTGGAGATTCCCCGACTCCCCTCCCTGGCCGAGATCCTCTTTTCTTCCCTTTTACTCCGTTTTTACCATTTGTGAAGGATTGGTTAGTCTTTTCCCATTCGCTCTTCTACATTCTAGCGGTTGCATCTTGTAAGTCGCAGGTGGTCTTTCCTCTGTTGCTTCAGAGGTGAGAAATTTCTTGCCTCTAGCATAGCGTTGGGTTTGCTGTCTTACTGACGTACCTCATTTTGTTTTTACCATTGACAACATGGATGCCCTTCTACATTTTTTAGCCTTTTCTTTGTGTTTTGACTTTCCTAGGATGTCGCACTATCAGAATGGACCACATTTGAAACAAGGGACTGATGACCTTGCTGTTTGGTCCAACCAACCAACCAACCCTACTATTTCTTAAATGCAATTATGTGGCTTGTGAAAATGCATAAAGCTTGGAACTAGTCAGCCTGTAAATAAAGACCAGTTTTGATATTAAACACTTAACCTTTATCAGAAATTGAAGAACAAAAAGTTTTGACACTAGTTTTAAATCGAATTGTCTAACATGGAAAGTCTCACTTCTGCATTGTTGGTACATCTGTGTGGCAAAATGTCCTATTGCCTTTTTCCCTTCTATAATGATTTGAGCTTTGAAGTCACCTAAGTGTATATATAAGAATATACAGCCTACAATTTCAGGTTAACTTTATCGTTTACCTAGGTTCCAACGTTACTAATAACGTCTTCTTCAGAAGCTGCAAGAAGTTGTTATAATGTGGTTGTAAATTGTATTAGATATGGTCATCCTACAGGATGCAACGTGTAGTACTTACGCAACTTGCAGTTTGGGAAGCATTAGAAAGCATGAGCTGTTGCATGAACATTTAATTTGTGTGTAGTGAGCATTCAGCAACATAAGAAACACACAGATGGTTTGATGTAAATTGGAGATCAGAGAGAGAACCTCGTGTGTCCGTACAAGGACTCCTTTGGTTGGCTACAGATATGTGTTCTACCGTTTTGTGCTGAAAAAGGCAGTGCACTGTTACAGATTAACCACCTGAGGAAGAACTGGGGGAAGAGAACCATTATTTTCAAGAAATATTTTTACAATTTGGTGCCACAAGCAACCCTAGCCCAACCACTCTGGACAGAGTAAGACGTCCTAAACACAAAAATGAGGGTTTTTCTTTCAGTAAGCATTGAGTCCAAATTACTTGGTTAGGAGCCTCTGGCACCGTCCTGCTATTCAGACAACGCAGATGAGGTGACATACTTTGAAGGATTTCAAGTTAATTCAGACCTGGGCAGTAGGGGTGATCAATGTGCTACCAGTGACCGAAGTAAAGCCAAAAGCTGCATAACAATAATTTACTGTCCATACCCATAACCTCAAAGCCGCAGCGCACTCTGAGGTCGCAACTGTAGGTGGAGTCTGACCACAAGTGTAAACTGAAGACTTACATTCAGAACCAAATGATTAATTATGCTGTCGTTTCAGAGTACAAATCAATATGTTCCTTCATTAGGACTATGTCTTAGATAAACGAAAAAATTATCATAATATCATGAAATGATAATGATTATTACAACTATCCAAATCTTATCCCAGACCCTATCATCTAATGTGCCACGATTTAACTTAGGCTTCTTCAGGCACAAGGGTTGAAGATGCTCAAGGGCAAGAAAGAAGAGTGATGGAAAACGACTGGAGACGTCTAGGGACAGGGGTAGATTTTGGAAAAGTCATCCAGAACTGCGGGACAGGGGAGACTTACCGTAAGGGATGAGAAGGAAAGACGGACTGTTGGAGACTGCATCGGACGAATCTGACAACCTGAGAGCTTAAAGGTGGAAGACAAGGTAATAGACAGATTATTGCATTCTTGCTTGAACATCATGGGCGAGTTAAGGCATACAGCTTTCACTGACACTCTCCCACCTCTGTTACGTAAAATGCTCTAAGACCGTGAGAGATGTAGAAAATCAAAACATTGTGAAGTAAAGACTAGTTGCAGTGAAGAAATTAAGGCAAATCAAGGCAAATCAAGGCTAGGTGGGTGGCGAGAACCAGGCCTGGGATGGGCCACAGTAAGTGCCTAATATTCAAATTTTGGCCTTGTGCAGCAGACAAACTACAATATCCCCATTCTTCTGACAGGTATACAAGTAGTCGCTAAGCCAAGTTCTGTCCAAAACTTCTGTGATGGAACCAGATGTGTGACCACCCTGAAATGTCACATTTTGGCTGGCAGCTTTTTGGCTAATACTGGTACTGTGCACAGGCCAACTTTCAATCGTATTAGGACTTAAGTCAAACCAAAATAGTCATATGAAGTAGCATATTGGTTACGAATGTGAAACAAGTGATGCTAATTAACTAAACTTACAATAAGTTTCACGTTACAGCCTACAACAGACCATTTTTTATTAGCAAGTATTTAGTGGCTGTAAATTATCAAGGAACCAAGTTTTACATTTGCCACACATATTTGACTCACAGCCTGTAAACCTACTGTTTACTGAGTATACATTATTAAACCTAATGAGGCAGTCTCATATTAATGTTTAAGCTTAATGAATTAAGTTTTTGGTTAACCTCTAGACACTATTTCTAGGGACAGAAAATGAATACAACGTTCGATTATTGTTTATGTTTCACATTGACAAAACTGATTTCTTTCCAAAAAGAAATTAGTTGACTTTCTGCAAAGAAACAGACACCAGAAAATAAGAGACTCCTTAAATGGAGTCTTCAATTTTAGAAAGGAAAGTAAAATTTTAAGTTTTATGTCAACTTCCTTACAATAAAGGAAAGATTAAAACTATTAGAAGCTAATCAAAAAATCGCTCTGATTAAAGCCAAAGAAAACAAGTTGCCTTGTGTTAGGTATGTTTTAAGTATTTCTACAATGAATCTGTACTCTGCAAACCACCATGAAGGACTTTGAGGAAGGCAGATCACCACAAGTTATTAGGGTTTCTTCACATTCGCATTTATGTATAGAAAATGGGAATAGCAATTGTTTGGGTGCATCTGTGTGCTTTAATTATTCTAAACTTATCCTCACAATCCCTACGTGAGCAATATGTAGGAGAGTAGTTGTATATTCTTAGAGTCGTTATTTGAAGCCCGTTTTTCAAGTTTTGTTAGTCAACTTCCTTGAAATAAATCTGAA
Source organism: Schistocerca gregaria (assembly GCF_023897955.1). Taxonomy (NCBI): domain Eukaryota; kingdom Metazoa; phylum Arthropoda; class Insecta; order Orthoptera; family Acrididae; genus Schistocerca; species Schistocerca gregaria. Next base: position 19,276 of record NW_026062099.1, read on the forward strand.
CTATCTTGGAGATTCTGATAGTTCAGTTTCTTCAATATATCTGACTCTCCCATTGCTCAAATAAAGCTTTGACCATATGGGCTGCCCGTCTATATGTGTACAGTGTCACCTGTTACTTTTGTTTGATGTGTGTCCCACACAATTAACCAGTATTTTGGGATGGGTCACATCACGTTTGTACACAATTTCCAAAGAATGATTGCATTTCCCCAATACGCTACAAATGAAGTGAAGGCTACCACCTGCGTCACTGACAACTGAGCTATCATCTCTACAAAACATTTCATTGAAGTATTTGTAAGAGTCGTGTTGTGGGACCCTACAGGACTCTTAAGCGGCCGAGGCATAGTGGAGACACCGACAGCGGGAGAGAATGACAGTAGGAGGTGGCAACATATTTTTTACATCACTGCCTACAGCGGACAGTGTTCTTATATCCAACTAAAATCCATTAACACATACTGTAATTGTATTCCAGATATTTGGGATTTTAGCGATTTGTACCTGTACCATTAAGGATTTAAGCTTCATGGTTCAGCGTAGGTTGCCTGTAAGATCCAGAAAATAGTAAATTAAGGTGACAGGACAAGGGTGCAGGAACTATAAATGGTTTCACAATTTCTACAAAGTCATAATTTTAATACTACTGTTGTGACGTGATGTAAGTATATAAACATGAAACAGTTCTAAAAGCCAAGCTTGTGGATTGACACATGATCATGCTCAGATATATGCTGTAGTATGAAAGGTACACACAGAATGAACTGCATTCTGTTCTGTGATGTTGAATTGCAGCTAAAAGAACAAACTTTCTGAACAGGCAAATGGCTTTTGCCCTCTATCTTGCAGGACAGATCCCCTCAGAACACGGAAATGTGCTGCATGAGCTCATTCTTGGAGAAGCAAGTGTGCAGTTTATTCAAGAACTACCATAAAGTGGTGTGACTAATTTACAAAAATGAATTAGAAATTTTCAAACTTCTCAAGATACTGACATGAAACTTTTTGGGAAGTTGGAAGGTATGCTTCATCATATTCAGCAATAAATTATTTTTATCCCCACACATTAAAAAAAATTTTAAACTCTATTCAATTTCACCACATGGGTCAGGGTCAATTTGAACATGGAAACATTTGGTTATTCTGTGGGATTCATGTCAATTACTGTTAAGTGACTTCTATCACATGAAACGACATGGTATTTTGTATACACAGTTTTGAAAGTAACTTATTTCGAAAAATTTGAGTATTTATGAGATTTCTTCAATAACTTCAAACTGTGGATGATTACAGATAAATTTTGCTAATAATGGAAACTGGTGCTGACCTAAAATTAGATAGAAATAGATCTTTTCATAACAGTCTGAATGACTTTTTTCGTTACTTTTATTAAAGTTATCAAATTTGAAAGGAATACATCAAAACACTATACAGGAAAGAATGCTGCTAGGAAAGAGTGTCTACTCAAAATTTGATGTCTGACATCTGCTTATCTGAAAATGAAGCCTTCTCCTTGTGCCTACCTTAGGTGACATTTGTAGGATTCTACATGATTCTTTCTCAAAAGCTGGCACATTGGGAACATCAGGCCCCACACAAGAAAAAATCTGATTCCACCTTCGACTGCCATTTCCTCTGAACTGTAATTTCATCGTAAGTAGTAACATGTCCAATGTAATGTTTTACCATTTTCTTTGAAGGAAACTTTACAAACATATTTTCCGTCAAGCTGATGTGTCAAAGAACACTCAAGGAGCTGTTCAGTGTCACCTCTTGAAAGACAAACCTTCAAATTATATTTATTCTTTGGTGACGAAAAAAAACTTTTAGGTTTTCTGTAGATGTTCATGTAAGTGTTAATATTGCCCATAAAAACTAGTTTCAAATTTTAAATTCCATAATGCTTTTAAGAATACGCAAATCTTTTGCGGTTGTGAAGGAACTTCTTTCCAGAAAATTATTTTCTATTCTGGTGTTGGTATACAATCTTATTTCATATCGACTGTCATATCATTTGGAAGTGTCGATTATGGGCGATATTTAATGTGTAAATTTGGAACTAAGGTCACATTCGTTAGAGTGCAGCATGAACTTTGAATGGCGAGGCGACTTTGAACAGCAATTTAGCGTCTCTTAAAGTCACTCCACTTTACGGTAATAATCCTCTGATATATGTCATGCCTGCAGCGTAAAAATGGGAACTTTTTGAAATATTTTCATTGGATCACCCGTGCCTCTGAGTGGTGCAACTTTGGTTTGGGTACAACACCACATGGTTTAGCCAGATTCATTCAGCTTGAGCAGCACAGACAACTTTTTCCAACCCTTTTCCATAGGGAGTTAAGAGACCAAAATATGCATAAAATTATGAGCTTTGGATTAATATTTAATGTTTCTTTTTCAAATGAGTGTGTTTAGAACCTGTGTTTCAAGTACACTACACACAATCCACTGAACTGTTGAATTTCATATTAAAGGCTCCCTCTTCTTGCTGAGAAGTTTTCTGTGTCAAATAACTGAAAAGTATCCCTAGGTTAGTGAAAGAAACTAGCTATCACTTAACTAAAGAAAAATTGTCTTCTTACATTGATACATTTTGTGTGTCATTGCTTTTAAGATCTTTACAATCGGTCGGAAAATTGTTTTTCACTTAGTAGGTTACGATGATCTCCCACCATATTTATTAGTTGCGACTGTTTTTCATTTAGGATGCGGTTTCTTAGCTCTTTAGTCAGAAGCTCTCTCTCACACACTCACACACACACACACACACACACACACACACACACAAACACAAACAGAGAGAGAGAGAGAGAGAGAGAGAGAGAGAGAGAGAGAGAGATCATAAAGGAACACCGTTAATATCCGTTTGACAGGTAACAGTTTGGTCCATTTAATCCCACAAACTAACCAACCAGACTATTAGTGCCAGCCATCGGTCCCACTTTTTACTAACTTTAAACACCCACAAAGAATAAGAACAAACAATGGAGATGACTGACGACACAGGACAAGAAAGACACAGAGACCAGACAAAAGGAATTAAAATCACACCGAGTGTGACAGTGATGACAGTTTGCTTTTAGTTCGTTTACTTCTAGTCATTTCATATTGTATTGTCCACACGAACATATATTCTGTAAAGACACTATTTTCTGCTGCTGCTGCTGCCGCCGCCGCCGCCGCCGCAAGTTTCCTTCAAAAGTGAATGACTACTGGGGAGGTCTGCACTCTATCGTGAATTTATTGTGGCATCTGTACTTCCGTTCGGCCTCCTCTAGCTGCTTTGTACCCGACTTGCAGTCACAGGCCCATCGTGTCACTTGCCTAACATGCTATCCGAGAAAGATTTCAGCTGAGAATACAAACGGTCCACATTAGGTAACAAATTGATATTTTATCAGGACATTGAGCAAACTACTTCCACATAAATACGCAAATATCCTTTTAGCGTACATGGTTAAGTGGAAAAGGAGCAGTGAAAGAGTAAAAATGAATGGGCCTAAAAAAGGAACGATGACCAGTGAACTAGTTCCCGAAGATTAAAGTGTTTCCCTTCCCTAATCACGATGTCATTGCCTCAAAGTTCCTAAATATGTCTAGAGATCTGATCTGTAAAGAAAATCCTTTAAGAATTTTCCAGAAATCATGATTATGTCAGTTCTGGGTTACAGTCCTATGAGATGTAACAGAACAATGAAATTGGAAAGAGATTTATCAAGCTATCTCGCATTTTGTTGACGTGTGGACGAAAGCTCGGACTGTGTCTGCATCGCCTAGTCTATCTGAAGCGCTGAGTATGGCACGACATTTCGTTTAGCATTACAGTGCTGCATTTTTCAGTCAACATGGCATTCTTCAGTTTGGCAGAATCGTCGTGTTGGCATATTGCACCCTCTAGAATTTGTGGTACGAAGAGAGTCAACTAGCTTGCTTGCTGTTTTGTACAAAAAGACAGTCTGAAGGCTTGTGGCAGTTTGTCACTAAACGTGAATGGAATGACAGAAGAGGATGAGATTTTTCAGTATCTATTACGCGTTCACATACTTGTGAGGTATCGTAAACCTGTTAAGGAACGCAACTACAAGACTGCGCAGAATGAATTTAAATCCTTAGTTGATTAAAGATCACAATGATTTATCGAAATTTATTGATCTGTACACAAGTTGTGTTTATGTATTAAATGATACTAGTGAAAAATGATCACATTCAAAATAATCGATACTTTTACGACTGACTTATTTTAGATTTCTTCTTCTAATGATTCATTACAAATGTTGATATTACGATCAAATACATTTATATTGAGAATCAGCTCCCAAGACAAATTGTATACCCTGTAACACGGTGACAGACTGCTGACTACTACCTGCTAATGATCTAACACTTCATAACTCTTTAGACAAAGTTACACTACACTAAACAGAGGTAGCACACCTCATTGTTCGGAAGAGTAAGAGGTAACATTACAAAAAGTCCCAGGTAGCACTTCCACAGGATTTGATTATCAGGGAGCATATCTATTTTAAAGAAAAAATTACATAATCTTAAGCATGTACGAAATTGCACCCCAGACCAGAACTTCAGGTGTAGTTCCAGTGTCTCGTGCGCACAAACAGGTTGATTGGCTAACCAATGCACAGCCAGCACTGACACCGAGACAGGACAAGCTATGATAAGACAATTTAACAGACTTCCACCCTGCCCTACAAAGAGCTCTCACTTGACACCACTAAAGCCACATATGGTGGTGGTTTTGGGTCAGTGGAATACATACGAAACAACAACTAAGCTCAGAGCTGTCCTTGAATTAACGGCTTTGTAGCAGTTCATTGTATAACTATTGCAGTACAATGTGCTGGAGCCCCACCCTGAACATAATGGCTATTGTTCTCTGTACTGCCATGTGACTGTCCGGAGCCCAGTCTTCTTCTGACTGCAAATTCTCATGAACACCACTGTCAGCAGTCTTTTACAGTGGCGACACTCCTACCAAGTTTTTCTGCAATATCGCAGAGGAAACATACAGCTCCATGTAGCTCTACTGCATGACCGCATCCGAACTCTGATGCGCTCGTTCTGGAAACGAATTCTAAACAGCCCATGCTTGCATAACTTCAGACACTTCAGCTTCTGGGCCATCTATAAAAACCCTTTTGTATGTTTTCTGTGGCAGATAATAACATTAGAGTATATCTCAGTCAGTTTTGCCTTGGAAGGAAAATTCCCAGTAATTTAGTATTATTACAACAGTATTTTCATGTAGTAACTTAAGTGTTTAGTACCATTAATTAAGCAGAAGTATCAGCCTTTAATTAGTTTTGGTATAAAATGAAATGAACGTGATATTAAGTTAGAAGAGTTCTTTTCACACACACAAAATGTAGCTGTCTATTAAATTTTTAGAAAATGTTATAACCAGTTTTTCAGTATAGAACATGGGTAAATTACTAAGTTATTTATCAAATGAAATCCTCTTTCCTTTGTTGTATGGTCTTCAAATTCAATTTCTTGTTTCTTCAACTATCACGTTTTCACGAATTGCTGCATGTCTAAAGAATGAAGAGAATCCTTAACGTTTTCACATTATGAATCCGCATAATATTCGTCAGGAAGTTTAAAGAGACAGTCAATGCTTGTGACAAATTTGAAATGCCTCCTAAAATCTGTGTTTAAAAGTAACATCCATAAAAACGTATATGAGCTGTTCTGGGACATGCTGGCCTCTTTTAGAGATTCTGTAACATGAACAGAGGCCAAATTTTTGTACCATAAAGCGCATTTTGCGTTTGTTATTATTGCTGCAAAGGTTGAGGCTTGATTTAATGAGATGCTGCCTTCGTGGAAAGTGAGATTAAGTTTTGTGTTAAAAGGCTTCCAGTGATCATTGTATTGTCATTTAGTCAAGGTTTTATTTTGGCACCCCGGTCGGAAACAAACGTCTTTATAAACATGTTGGAAGCAGCCATCCCCTCTCCCATTTACTTCACAATATTTACTCCTGTCTTCCTCATGTACTGGAATTTAGTTGGATGTAAAACTCCATTCACACAAGACCAATCTGTGTATATACAATGTACTGCAAGCTTCCTATAATTCGTCCATTGTGGTATTACCTTCATTCCCTTCGTGTAAGTTCTCAAAAGTGTAGTGAATAATTTAAAATTTAAAGCTGACATTTTATTTCACCTCATTTTTGTAAATATGTACATATTTCGTCTTAACAGATTTATTCCCTCCATTGTTACTTTAAATGAACACCTACATTTGTCCAGCATGCAGGACACAAACACGGTAATCGTGATGTCTAAAGTAGTTCTGTGTCTTAACAACATTCATCTTGCGTCAAAATAACTGTTCCTTGAAAGCCAACACATCTTCAGGTCAGTGAGGGCAATGCAGTGATAGAGGAGCGACAATGAAGTAATGGGACATTTTCTTTGCAAGATATTGCAACATTACAGGCTAGCGCAGGCACAATGTGTTTGACCTTTGTCTATAAGCTGCTTTTAGTCCCAGCAGCACATCTACGCAAGTGCTCAGTCTTGAGTTGTGCTGTAATAAGTTAACATGTGATTGCGTGTCTCGTCACGGAAATTTAACGACATAATATTGCGCAATGGTATGCTATTTCTTTTGCGTTAAATTGGGTGAAAACGCGACAACTTTTAAGTTTCAGAAGGCTTTTGGAGAGGTGGTTACGTGAAGAACTGAAGTTTTTCGTTGACATAAAATGTTTAGTTAAGGCAGAACGAATGTTGAAGATGAAGACCTCAGTGGACAACCATCAACCTTACGGACGGATGTCAACTTGGCCAGAGTCTGTGAACTCTTGCGATCTGATCGGAGATCATCCGTAAAAATGTTTGCAGAAGAACTGAACATCAATCGAGAAACGGGTCGTCTAATAGTAACTGAAGATCTTGGTATGAGAAATTTGTGCAAAAATGGTCCCCAAAAATCTCACAACAGCGAGAAACACCTAGCATTTAAATTATTATTGTTCCTAAATTTCATTCCATGAAGGACACTGCCATGCAGAAATGCGACCTGAATGCTAGGTGGTATAACGCAGGGTTTGTGATGAGCCAATAACCTGATAGCTACTGGGTATGGTACTTTTTCCTTCAAACAACTCCTGGACAGATCGCTCATCGAGATACATAGGATAATCTCGAGAGGAGGCGGCATGGTCGCCACTGCAATTAAAACAGCGGGAAGGAGGCGGTTAACAATTTCCCTTGTTAGCATCCCTACCACATATTATACATTTGGCCAGTTGACAAGACATTCAAGTGAATGAAACGTTGACACGTAACAGTGCATCAGGGTTTGGACGTATGGTCGAACTGTGGTAACTTCATAGCCCGCTTTTGTCTTGAACGGAAGCACCACTTTATCAAAGGGGAGAAACATTGTGTTGGGGGCACTAAGGAAGCATCTACCTTTTCCATTATCCGGTAGACGGCCACGACACCCTGATCGGAGCCGTATGTTCGGATTTCGGCCTTTGTCAGACCGTCGAGCAGCCTAATGTAAATAACACCATGGGAAGATTTCAGAGCTCCATGGGCCTCAACATGAACGGGATAGCCATGCAGAAGCAAAGCCATAAGCAGTTGTGCTACATAATCAGGAGTAGTCTCCAAAAGCAAAGCGTCATTCCGTAAATGAGAAAAAGGTTTCATAGGGCCGGCAATTGCTTCAACACCTATTTGAATAATAAACGGATTTACCGTTGCAAAGGACTGACGTCTTCAGTACGTGAAACCACATGGAAGTGTGGTGCAGCTGATAGGGTCTGAGTTTGGAGCTTCGTTCTGTTTATGTTTGTTATACATGGACTACGAAGATGTATGCCATCATCTCCGATTGCACACTTTAACTGGGGGCCTGCTTCACAAGGGGCTCATGTCTTAGGTGATTGGTAGGTGTGACCAGAGGTGAGATCAAACATATGCCAGGGACCAATCGACAATTTGGTACAGGGAAGCAGGAGGGGGGGGGGGTGATTTCCTGAGCTGCTACCTTCCCAGTCCTTACTTGCGAAACCTACCTGTCGACCCAGGGCTGGGAATTACGCGTTACAGTGTCACCTGTAGTGTATCAGACGTGTGGACCGCCCTTCAGGAGAGCACAGGGAGAAAGAAGAGTGTCAAACGCTGAAGCAGAGGAGTGAGAAAGTGAACGAAGAAACAATAAGGAATCAAAGACAGTGGTGAGTGTTCATGTGTCACCTATGGACAGTGTGGAACATTCGCGAAACACTCACGACATGTTCCAAGGGAGAGGAGAAAGAATAACAAGAGGAAAGAACTACAGCACGGAAGGGAAAGATGCTGCAAAGGCTGGGGCCACACAGTAGCCAATCACAAACCAACCGAAGAGCGGCGAGTCCCCTGGGGGTGAGTGGCTTTTGGTGAGGTATTAGCCCGAACACATAATGCCATGATACACCATATTTAAAGAACACCTGGCGAACCAGTGTCTCAGTGACCATTGAGATTGGGCATCAAACCGTTTTCTGTTGCAAAAGCAGAATTTGAGGAAGTGGTAAATGCGAAACATACGTAGCTTGTTGGGATGACCAGTCCATCTAAAGGTGGGATCTGGAGGACCTGCAGATATTTCCACACTTCAAATACATGTGCCATCCGCTGCTGGTGCCCAATTCCTAATATGCAAGATCCCACCCATATATTATAACCAATAACACTTTATATTATATCTGGCTTTTTGCAGTCAGATTCCTGTGTCAAAGAAACACCAAAATTTGTTATCACTGCAGTCTTTATGTCTAGTATATATTGCAGTAGAAACTAATTGTCTAGAAAGGTGCCATGTCCAACGGATTTCGAGCGGCTAATCAGATTCCTGGGAGTCAACTATCGCAGATACCTGCCAGGTGCAGCAGAGATACAGGCTGTAATACAGTGAAGAATGACTTTCTCCCTTGGCGTGCCCTGGATAGCTCCAAACGTACATCAGATACACAGTGCAAAGAGCACAGGCTTTGAGGAACTCTCTCTTTAACACTGATATCGCATTGGTGATGCTATGTCTGATGGCAAACGCCGTTCCTCGGGAAAGGTAAGAAGTGGCAGGTGTCCACGTAGTCCCATTCGCTAAGTTATCGAAGATTCTGTACCTCCAAGTAGTGTTATATGACTTTCTGAAGTCAAAAGGCAATACAAGAGTCCTTACGTCAGAATGCCATCTCCAGTAGAATCAAATTGTCTAAGGTTTAACAGTAGTACCTGAAACTGCACTGGGATTCGAGCTGCCAGACGAAGTGGCTGTTGACCATGTGTTCAACAGTCTTACCCATAGAATTCAGTGCAGTACTCCATGAACTGTTAGGTGTGCTACAGTCCTTGCCTGGTTTCCAGAATGGAATTTATATTCCCTCCTTTCAAGTCGTGGAGTACTGCCCTCAAACCAGATCTCACTGAAACAAGAGAAACTGTCCTTTCGATTCAGAGCGCTTATGACGAAACGTGGCATAGTGAATCTTACTCAGCTCTCGTGTGCTCCTGCAGATCTGAATGCGTGAAGGTTTTCTGTAGTTGACCATTGGCAATCAGAACCGGAAAACAGCTCTGCAGAACTTCACTGTCCATCATTCCACCAAGGTACTCACCGTCGTCTGCAATGGTTACTAGATTGGGGGATCGACTGTGCAGCACCCCATTTGATCTCCCAAGTGATACAGGCCACCATTTCTGGAGCATAATTCATTTGTTAAAAAATAGCCTGTTCACTGTACTGCAACCAATTTGCCCTTTCTATCATCCATCTGAATGGTCCCCTGTCAACCACTGTCTTAGTCAGTAGATGGATCCACTGTGGCAAGTGGTCATTAGAATGTAAATCTGGAAGCACTTTCCACTGAACTGCGTCTGCAACAACTGCAGTACAAAAGCAAATGTGAATGTCTGAAAAAGACCCTGCAGCTGTGCGAAAGGATCATCTGACCGGGCCCAGAATGCAGATATTCTCACAATGGTTGAGTAACTGTCATCCGACCCATGGAGCAAGTGACAGCCGAGCCACACAGCACATTGTGTCCATTGAAGTCCTCTAGAAGGAAGAATGGGCGTGTGAGTGAATAGATACAGACGCACTGGCAGAACTCTTTCGAAGAATCATTAAGCGGATGATACAAAGAACACATCGTGATACATTGAGCTTGCACATTTTCAAAATGAGTATCTGCGCAGTATTGTATCCATAAGCTATGGGATGAAAGTGATCTCACAGATGATAGTTTACAAATCTTTAGCCGTACATGCGCAGGGTAATCGCTTTGCAGATGCATCACTGCACTGTCCTTCCAAAGACTCAACAGACCATTAGTATGGAAATCACACATCACAACACCAAACAACTTTGCAGAGTAACCACATCCTCCGGGCTTGATACAGCAGCGAGAATGGGACAGACTAACACAGAAGCTCGAAATTCAGCTAATCAGAAGCTCGAAATTCAGCTAATCAGAAGCTCGAAATTCAGCTAATCAGAAGCTCGAAATTCAGCTAATCAGAAGCTCGAAATTCAGCTAATCAGAAGCTCGAAATTCAGCTAATCAGAAGCTCGAAATTCAGCTAATCAGAAGCTCGAAATTCAGCTAATCAGAAGCTCGAAATTCAGCTAATCAGAAGCTCGAAATTCAGCTAATCAGAAGCTCGAAATTCAGCTAATCAGAAGCTCGAAATTCAGCTAATCAGAAGCTCGAAATTCAGCTAATCAGAAGCTCGAAATTCAGCTAATCAGAAGCTCGAAATTCAGCTAATCAGAAGCTCGAAATTCAGCTAATCAGAAGCTCGAAATTCGGCTAATCAGAAGCTCGAAATTCAGCTAATCAGAAGCTCGAAATTCAGCTAATCAGAAGCTCGAAATTCAGCTAATCAGAAGCTCGAAATTCAGCTAATCAGAAGCTCGAAATTCAGCTAATCAGAAGCTCGAAAATCAGCTAATCAGAAGCTCGAAATTCAGCTAATCAGAAGCTCGAAATTCAGCTAATCAGAAGCTCGAAATTCAGCTAATCAGAAGCTCGAAATTCAGCTAATCAGAAGCTCGAAATTCAGCTAATCAGAAGCTCGAAATTCAGCTAATCAGAAGCTCGAAATTCAGCTAATCAGAAGCTCGAAAATCAGCTAATCAGAAGCTCGAAAATCAGCTAATCAGAAGCTGACAGACGTGCAGGCGGAACAACTAAAGTTAACGACACACCCTGAATGAGACTTCAAACAGAGTACGGATATATTTGCTCGACTGCTCACTACATCGCCGCAACACCGTTGAACTGATAAGGATGATACAGGAAAGATGTCCATTTATTACCTACTGATAATAGTAACGATGACTTTCTTGCACTAAGAAAGTGTAGTCAGTTTGAACAACATTACAAACTTTGTAGAAAAGCTGATGTATCGTTAACGTCAGGTTGACTTCCTCATATTTTAGTGACGATACACGTCAGGGAAAGGAGAATTTGAAGGTTTGTACAGGAAGATTTTAAGGCTACATATGGAGAAATATTGAAACTAAGGAAATACAGGAAATCGAAAAACATCTGAGATGGGGTGGTCAGACGGAAAATCCACAGCATGAAGTGCAGGAACTGTATGACTTGCGTTTGTTACTGAAGGTGGCAGTGTAGTCCCAATATCAGATACAATCCACGGCACGAAGTGGCGTTACAGCTTGGGCCATATTTGTTGGGAGTGAGCCTTAATGCTAAGGCCATTACTGGGACGCACACTCGCTGCATGAAGTTGCCGTTTAGCTATAACGCCATTGGTGCCCAGCTACACGGAGTTCTTTTACTAGTGGATAATGGTAAATGATCTGATTTAGTTTAACTAATGACAGATTGTTTCCATTCAGCATAAATGTTACTACAGTCCAATTGCCTGGTTGGTTGTTGTATCTAGCTCCTTCCAGCAGCAACAAATTTGAGTGCTGTTATTTCACGTAATTATTGACTTAGCATTGTATATATTTACATTGTCATGATGTGCACATTAGGAGGCATATTCTTATGCTTAAAGAGTAACAACAAAAGCAACTTAGTATTACAGTTAAAAACTGTCTCTTTAGGCAGCACCCAAGTATCTTTACTATATTCATCCAATATTTTAGTATGAGAACACCTAGTGACTCGCTCGCTCATGTACATGAAGCTCGTTTGGAAAGTTTACGAAAGATTTGAAATTGAGCTTTAAGTGCAACGTAATTTGTAAAGTAGTCACAACTAAGGCTCTTGTATACACGATTATTCGATGGATCAGAGGTTTACTAGTACATTTAAAACACTTTTAGATACAGCATTTCCTTGAGTTAGAGATACATCGAAAGACCAATGTCGTAACATGACTGTATGGAAAATACCGACATAACAATGAGTGCATAATATTAATTTACAACAAACACTTATTGCTGTGAACAGACATTTCATGAACATTACGTGACATCAGTGGATATCAACATACAGTAATATAAACACATTAAGTAAGAAAAAAATCCTTGGTCATTCACAGAATTTATTTTCTACTATCTGCCCGAAGTGTTTCGGATCTACAACTCCATTTTCAACGACTGTATAGATATAATGGCGTTTCATCTGCTTCAGTTTCTTAGCCTAATGACAGATTTCACGACGAGCTATAACATCACATTTGATAAATAGAGAAGACAATTTCTCTCTTCTTTCTAGCATTCCAACGTATTACATGCGACTGACAACTTTCGTCTTGGTCAATGGTGCGCAAAATTTGCGCTTACAAATTGAAATTATTTGTCATGTTCATGACAGTACTACATGACAGTACTACATGTCTCAAATGCTGCATATTTAACAATGTTACAGTCATGTGACGGAGTAATGAATTATCTTTAATTTTAATTCACATAATTGACAAAATAAAGGAAACAATATATTACTATTAGACTTGACAGTTAAATTGTTTTACATACATATTCAACGTGAGATTTTAGTTGCTTATTTATGTAACAGTTATTTAAGTATAGAAGCAGTTAACAGTATGAAGTTAGTAAGAGGGAGGGGAGCGAGAGTGGTGAATGCCGCCTACCACGGAACCACTGGTCTTTAAAATGTCACTGTCCTTGAGGAGCCAACTCAAACACGTCTCGCTGAAAGGCTCGTAAATCGTCGCGACTGATTTCCACTTTTGAGGTGCCGGCCTACTAACTTCATTTTTCTATGTGTATCTTGTCAGCTTGGTGCTTTGTCAGGCAAAAGTGGTAATCCAGTGGCACTGAAGACTGCTCCCGGCCGACACCATTATCTTCTTCGCCAAGTCAAAGGCTTCAGATAAAGTTTTGGCTGGAGCTTTACTCATATTCCTGGTAGTAGATCCGCTGAACGATCTTCAACCGTGGCAAACGATCACAACTCTTCCAGTTATAGTCACCAAAATACAAGCGATGAGAATCAGTGCTGACGTCCGTGAAGTGTTAGAGAACTTCACACATGGTACCATCTGGGAGGCTGTGAACTGCTGATTTACTACTTTGGAAGGAAGTACACCAGTATCTGATATTTTCAGCAATGTTCCACCACACCGTTCTATCCTCGTTTTCACTTTGTCTTGTCTTCGCACCTGGGACACACAAAATTACTTTGCGTATGAGCAGTTGACAGCCTGGTGCATGAGATTATAAGTTTGAACCACCAGGCTGCTCTGTCTCACTTGCATTTGTTCACTAGCCGTCAAGGCAACTTCAGCGCTGTCCATCTGTCCAGGATTGTCCCTGAAGTATTTACAGGAACTTGTGATTACTTGATTCCAATGCTCCCCAATATTTCTACTGGTTATGATACCTCCAAGAGCAGCATCAGTTAACATTTGACGTCGTTTACACGGTTTTGGAAAGGAACCGTCGTGATGTGTAAGGCTACTTTTTTCATCACATTTACTTCACTACTGATGCACAGAAGCGTCTCCAACGGTGATTCACATTTTGTTCCAACACCAGGGATATTTTGAGTATGATCATACTGACACTGCTATCTACACGTCCAGTACGGCGTGTTCCGACCTCACCATCTCTTTTTCTGCCTTGACATCCGAGGATTATTTTCAGGCCTGTGACTATGAAGACTTATATGGATCGTTTACCAAGTTGACCTCTTAACACCAAGCTCTGAGGACCAGGCTTTCTTGGGTTTGCTGCCTAGGAACGCTGGCTTCCACTTCACCACACCTGAGGCAGCACCTTCCTCCCTCCTCCCCCTCCCACGAGGAACAAGAGAGATTGAAAAATGAGAATGAAAGACACCCTCTGGCCTCGCAACCTAATACCATCGGGGTCGAAGAAAACAAGAGTTGACCAAGGGAGGCCGACAGAAAAGGAAACAGAAGATCCAAAAGTGGGAGCAAAGTCAGATTTCGCTAATAGTTATAATAATTCTTGTCTAACTGCGCTTCTCTATTACTGCTTACAAAGCAATGATCAATAGATCAGCAACATTATTAAATGAGTAACTTTTACAACGTATAGAGTGCAGATACTAAGTTACCTTCTCCTTCTACTAGACATTGAAAGTTTCATCATTACACAACCGAAGCTAGATGCAAGTTACACCTTACCTAAAAAATAAATTGAGTTACAATTTTTCTTAATTTAAGTTACAGTCTAAATAACTATGCAAATTGTTCGATCTGGTCAGAAGACAATGCATTCTTAAAAATTCAACTATAAACCAGAATCTGTATCATTTACCAATTCTAGTAAGTATATACTATTTTGGTAATAGGCGTTATTACAATGCTAGTATGAACGAACACTGAAAAAAAAACAGTAACGTAATGTGAAATATTGCTGATATTTTTGAATTAGAGACAGGCATTTCAATTGACTTTAATAATACAAATATTAGTTACAATAAACTAATGGAATGCAAATATTACACAGAGTTCTCTGTAGTGAGGATCATCTTTTCCCCAGATCAAGATTAATGCTTCAAGCACACCACGAACTCCATTTAGACTTTGGAAAGTAGTTCTTAAAAACGAACACTTTTGCAAGCTACTAAAAGAGAACATGAAAAATTATCGAGTGTTACATACACTGTTTAATACATATCTTGACAGACAATGATAGTATTAACACACAAAAACTCATAGGCGATGGTAACGAAGGAAAAAATTCAGTTTACAAAACCATGAATTCTGTAACTAGTAATTCCTTCCTGAAGTAGAAGAGGGTAGGCTGGGAGATGTTAGAAAGGAAGTGAGTCTTTGATGGGCAAGACCCACATGTGTTTTTTGTGAGGTTACATAAAGGTCGAAGGGTACACCAAATTACTTTAATGTTCAGCTATCAACAGTAACGTTTTACCTTCATACACAGACATTAAGGTACACTGGCGATCTGCACGAAATTAGATATCGGCTTGGAAAAATCCATGACAATTCTGATCACTTATTACTGGTTTCACTCACTGATCACACTCACAGTACCATATAAATAACAGAAAACCCATTTTAACAATAGAAATTCAAGACAATGAGATTACAGTGTGACTGTTACATAAAAAATATTGATCACACCAAGTATCTTACATTTATCCATGTAGGAAGAACACAAAAACGTACAAAGTAGGTCTGCATTACTTAAGTTATATATTGACTTTCAGGACAAAGTAAGAGCATACATGTGCATAGCAATATGGAACAATATCTGCCGATTATTATGTCGTAAGAAAGTATTAATGTATGAAAGTAAATTGGTTATCTTCAATAAAAGTTTTGCAATCAAAGAAATTACACCCCACCCCCATAGTGAACTGTATGTACAGAGTGTACATTTCTTTACAAACGTAGGAATCATGCACAGACCCAAAGGTAAGTAAAACGCACCAACATGTAATGTCATCAGGGACTTAATCATTAAATTAAACATACTACAGGACAATACAATGAAGTCATGTTAAAGAATAGAGTTAAACATTTATCCAGTAATTTTGAATTATCTAATATTGCGAGATAGCAATAAATGAATATCAAAGAACTGCAGATTCTTAAGCATATGGACGATGGTATTACTTTAAGTAACAAGAGAGCATCCAAATGTAATCTTACAGCTGTGACAGTACTATTCTACTTTAGACGAAGTAGGTGTGGGGGTGGGGGTTAATATCAGTGGGCAACCGCCACTCACGGTAATGCTGGGACTGCCTGTGGTTATTCTATATGCACAGTGACTAATAGGTACTATCCGCAACGGAACCATAATAGAACAAAATACACTAAAGGCCAAAGAAAGCGATATATCTTCCGGATATCAAATAGGGGCCCTGCAAGTACACAAGAGTGCCGTTATACGCTGTGCCGTCGACTCCACTAATGCCTGAAGTCGTCCTGGAGTGCATTGACACCATGAATAATGTAGGATTGTCCATTAATCCATATGAGTACTAGAGGGTAGAGATCTGTTCTGAACAGCACGTTGTAAGGCATCCCAAGATGTGCTCAATAATGTTCACGTCTTGGAAGTTTGGTGGCCAGCGGAAGTGTTTAAATTCAGAAGAGTGTTCCTGGAGCCACTGCTGCAATTCTGAACGTGTGGGATGGTATGTTTTCCTGCAGCAATTGCCGAAGTGCATCGGAATGCACAAGGAACATGAATGGATGCAGGTGATCAGACAGGATGCTTACATACGTTTCACTTTTCAGTCGTATCTACATGTATCATAGGTCTCTTATCACCACAGCTGAACACGCCTCACACCATTACAGAGCCTCCACCAGCCTGAACAGTCTTCTGCGGACGTCCAGCGTCCATTGATTCATGAGTCTCCACACCCGTACATGTCCATCCACTCGATCGAATTTGAAACTGGATTCGTCCGATCAGGCAACACGTTTCCAGTCAATGGTCCAGCCAGAGTGTGTTGAAGGGTCCGGGCGAGGCGTAAATCTGTGTCGTGCGGGTACACGAGTGGGCCTTCGGAAAGGCCGTATGTATGCTTCGTTGAATGGCTCGCACGCTGACACTTTATGGCCCAGCAATGATATCTGCAGCATTTTTCAGAAGGGTTGTCACGCTGAACGATTCTCTTCAGTTATCATTGGTCCTGTTCTTGCAGCATCTTTTTTCGGCAGCAGCCACGTCGGGGGTTTCATGTTTTACCGGGTTCCTGATATTCACGGTTTACTCAAAATCCTCTTAGGGAAAATCCCCTCTTCATCGTTACCTCTGACATGCTGTGTCCCATCGACGACCAGGTTCAAACTCACTCAAATCTCGATAACCTGCCATTGTAGCAGCAGTGATCGATCCAACTGCTGCGCGACACACTTGTGTTATATAGGACTGTTTACATATCTGTATTAGAATAGGAATGCCTATACCAGTTTCTTTGGCGCTTCGGTGTATATAAAGTCCATACATTTGGGAGTTGAATTCTCAGAGTGAAGAAAGGGGAGCGTTTAAATGCACAAGACTAGTAACACATGCTTGTGTATACAATTAAGTTCAGATTATACTAAAAACATTTGAAGTTATTAATAAACTGTGCTTACACTAGCTTATATACTTAACTAAAAAAATTACCTACTATGACAGTCTTACGATCACAGGATTCCATAAGAACACAACTTAAACATATGACAAAATTCAGGGATAATGAAAGAGCATAAAAACTGGAAAGCATGGTAGTAAATTTCTGTTGGCCCTCGTACATTTCACATCCATATGACAGAATTTAAAGACAAACAGTATGGTATCAAGCAATTGTGTGCTAATATCTAAAATTGTATGTAGTATGTAAATTTCTGCCTTGGTCATGGAGGGAAAGTCATTGACTGCAATTAGGCATTTATCATCAATGCCTATTGAAATAAATCAATTGCTCATAAAATAAAAATGAGTTACAAAACCAATATCGGCATAAAATTAAAGCATTTCAAATCTTCAGAGGACATGTACCATCGAACTGTATACAACAAGTGGAAATAGCAGTTAAGGCACCAGTTACACGTTGTAAAGGTAACAGATATAAGCAGACGTAAGACTATTGATAATTAGACGAGGATACAGATTTGCAATAACAGGTGGCGTTGCAAGAGTTGTTGAGGCGCCCTGTAGCACCATAGTATGAAATTATGTATGACTCTGAAAGAGCATGAAACCAACGGAAATACAATTCAGTGTCAATAACAGTAAATGTTTACAAACGGAAGTGTTAAGTTAATTTTTTTGTTAGTACGGGGGATTGTAAAAGTGTTTGACGCCAGGTATGGCGGTTTAAATTGGTGGTATGTACTAATACAGTACGTAGAAAGCTGACAGCGGTCATAAAATAAGCTTGGCTCTAAATTTAAAGTGCAAAACATATAACCTTAACAGTACATTCTCCTGACTATTCCAAACGGAAAGTAGCATTCGTAAGTGCTAAAAGAGCTACATACAATTTTAAGCGCAAATAATGACAAGGAATTACACACTTGGTGCAGACATGTAAGTACAATGAAACATTGAGTTGTGAATTATGAATTGCATATAGGAGTATAAGTGCTACAACAGCTACATGAATTGTATGGCTTAATGTTTTTTCTTGTAACCACTTTAGTACCGATTTGTTGGCACAAAAGAAAGCCTTAAGTTACTCTGCTTGTTTGAAATTTAAGGTGGTGTATATAAGTTTACTATTTACGCCATGCCGTGCATGAAGCTATTGCAACAAGTAATGAGATATAACTGCCAAACTACTGGCACAAGGAACAGCACAGTTATCTGCCTGTTAGAATTGATAAGCAGGCTACATAAGCGCTGAAGCAGGTAGGTACACTGAATGGCGTAAGTAGTTACAAGTATTTACACATTTAGTAGTGCTGTCACATTAGCACAACGGAACCAAATATAAACATGCTCTTGACAATCAGTACAACCGTAATGAGTAAGCGTCGTGGCGCTATCGGGGATAATCTGGACAATTACTGTTTAGCATTTTGTTTCACTTAAAATTTATATAGTTTTCATAGGAATAGTAGTATTACATCAAGAATATGTTGAAAATAATATTAAGTAAGACCAAATATAAAACATTAAAACCTCAGTCATCAGAAGCATTATTATAAATTGGAAACCAAATAGTAAACCTCTGATTATGCAATCAAATTATCATGTTTTGAACTTATTTGTTAAGCAATCTGAAGTTTAAGCTGTTGCAGAGTCTTATATATCTGACAAACGTGCAGGAAAAAAGAAAAAATAGGGTTTTTGAAATCATGCAATGTTTGTTGAGAGTCGCTAAATACCCTCATTGTGAAATATTGCATGATTAAGTCTGGCTAATTTGCGCGTCGTGAGCCTTAAACACAGGTCAAAGGTATCATACAGTAAAATAAGTATTGTGAACAGAATTCTCTCCCTTAATGAGCAGATGACAGTTACTTGATTTCCAAAATTAATCTTTTTGAAATTGGGTCAATAATTAAAATTTCGTTGCTCCTGGAAGCCCTTAGATAGGCAACATGCAACTGACGCTGGGTGTCATGAACCGAGTTAGTAATTTAGTACTATCTATGTACTTTCTGTGCTATAACCTTCAACGTCTGATTGATGCTTAGCCACTAGCATTTGTGAATGGCGCAGACTGCAAATTTGCCATGTTTGACAGATGTTCTATTAAAATACTGGTGTTACCAGTTAACATGTAGCAAGAACATTTTGTCAAAAGTCTAACTGGTTTGCTGTTACCTCCGTTTTGACTTCCTAATGAAGATAAATTTTACGTAATTTATTTCACCTTAAAGCGAGAGGAGTTCTTAGTGACACTAAATAACTATTACTAAATTCCTTGACGACCACTTAGATTGAAATCTACATTGGAAACATCCGTCCAGAAACGGATTTATCTCAGAAGGTTTTGGAGCCAGAATGCTCTATCGTATTAGATACGAAAGAGTCACAAAAGTTGTCTGTTTTGCTTCTGTGTACTTCATGACACACGAAATAATCTTCTGGGGAGATTTCTTGCTCAAAATACTTTCATTGCTTAGTAGAATGATCAGAGTTATATGTAGCCCAAGGACGACGTGTTGCAAATTATTGAAGAAGCTGATAATACTTATCAGTTCTCAAAACACTTTCTCTCATTTGTTTGATATCATGGTCACCATACTCTTTGGTCGCGACTCTGTAGTTCTATGTGCGATAAAAATAGAATGACATCAGTTACGTAATCTGGCCCTTCTGTAGAGACACACTAAGTATGCCGCTTGAAAATTTTTTAGCTTCTCCCCAATGACCGTAAAAAATACAGGAATAGTAAATCTCGTTTCAAATCGCATGTACACCAATTTCTCTTAAATGGCTCATTACAATGGCAGCAATATTGGAGTATACAACTTACCTAAGGTAACTCAATTGTGGAACTGTTGAGCTATACCTTTGTGTATTTCAGGCATCTATGTACCTTAACATCCGTAGGTGTTGACCTCTAAGTGCCTTGCAGATGTCACCTGGGCGATGTTAAAGCAACGTAACTGACTGCCAGATTGGTTGGCTGATTTGAAAGAGCGGACCGAACTACGAGGTCATCTGTCTCTTGTTACTAATAAAATAATGCTCCAAGTGCGAGAATGAAAAACGAGAATATAACACGAAACGGAAAGAAAGTAGAGGCCACAAGAACGGAGGAAAGGCAACGAACATTAAAAGGAACAAAAGAAAACAAGAATACAACAGAGAGAGAGATGAAAGGAAGAGAGTAAATTGAGGACGCAGAGTAGAGTGGCTGGCCGACCACAAAAATATAAAGGAAAAGCCACCAACCCAGCCAAATATTAAAATCCCCACACCTGAAGCACTAGGGTGGAGGACACAGAGGGACAAACGACATGCGCTAAATCTTAGATCGAATGATAAAACCCACCCTCACGGATGAAATGGAAAAGCAGATCAGACGATGAGGCGTTGCCTGCTGAAGTCAATGATAAGTCTGGCAACCGAAGATAAAATCGCAGGTCAGCCAAAGGACATAGCAGAAGAATATGGGCCACTGTCAACTGCGCGCCGCACCGACAATGAGGTGGATCTTCAGGGCGCAGGAAGTAGCAGTGGATAGGCCCAAGCATGGCCAATGCGGAGCCGGCAGAGAACCACAGAGTGCCAGACAGACGCCCTCATCGAGGACTTCCACAGATTCGTGGTCCCCTTAATGCCCAGCAGTTTTTTGTACGTACTGAGATTTTGCCATTATGTCTCCCAAAGCCGTAAAATCTTGCGGCGTAATAACGAACGCAGATCAGTTGCGGGGATGCTCCAGAAGTGGTTTCCATGTAGACTGTTTGGACAGCCTGTCAGCAAGTTCACTTACAGGGATTTCGACGTGCCCAGGGGTCCAGATTAACACCACTGAACGACTGGACCCTTCTAAGGTATAGATGGACTCTTGGATGGACGCTGCAAAACGGTGACGAGGGTAGCATTGGTCGGTAGTTTTCAGGCTGCTCAAGGAGTCGGTACGTAAAAGAAGACTCCACGGCATGAATGGAGATACTGAAGTGCACGAGATATGGCCATCACCTCTGCACCATCGGTTAAGGAATGCTGTTCAATATGGCCGCCGCCGTGGAAGTAGGCAAAGCCAACGTGACTATCGGCCATCGAGCCGTTGGTGTAAACCACTTCAGGACCACATAACACTTCACTTCAAGGATCTCACTGAAGTGACAGCGGAGAGATGCAGGATTAACGGACTCCTTAGGGCCACATAAAAGTTCCAGATGAAGCTGCGACAGACGAACACACCATGGAGGCGTACGTGAGCGGACCACAAGAAGTGGTAAAAGGGAATCCAATTCCGAGAGAAGGGACCGCACGCGAACCGCAATCGTTAGCCCCGACCTGGGCCGCTGGTGTGCGAGATGGACTGCCGCGGGCGGGAAACGGAGACGGTAATTTGAATGCTCAGGAGAACTACGAATGTGTGCTGCGTAACTGCCGAGCAGTTGTGCACGTCTGATCTGCAATGGAGATACCCAGCATCCACCAGTACTCTTCCTAAAAACTCGTTTTGCTAGGCAAACCCTGCAGTGGTGCACAGAGTAGAGTAAATGCAACGCTAAGGGCGCTGCCAAACCATAAACCACTCTCCCACGATCAATTCGGGATTGGCCAAGGCCACAGCAGCGTAGAGCGATCTGCACCTCAATTGATGTTGCTCAGGCAATGGAGGGCATGGAGGTGTTGCCAGCACTTCGGCTTAAACTGATGAATATGAAGCCAAGTCAATCCACCGCCAAAAACCAGTCCAAAGAATCGATATGCCTCCACTACAGTGAGTGGGTCGTCAGGAAAAAATTCTGGTTCCGGATGCATAGTAGGACTCCGACATAAGTGCGTGAGAGACTACTTTGCGGCTGAAACTCTAAAGCATGACTGTACCTTGTAATTGGCTTCATGTAGGCGACACTTAGCAACACCAGTACTGGAGCAGCAGTACGAAATGCTGAAGTTGTCTGCATACAGAGAAGGTGAGATGGAGTGCCTGACAGATGCTGCTAGACCGTTAATGGTCACTAAAAAAAATACGCAGCCCTGCAGGACTCAATTCTCCGGGGTATGGATAAAACTATGGGAGGTACAAACTTGGACGCGGGAAGAACAGAGTGACAAAGTTTTGGAGAAAAATCGGGAGCAGGCCCCAGAGACCCTACTCATACAATGTGGCAACGATATGTCGCCAAGTCGTGTCCTATGCTTTACGTAAGTCAAAATGGACAGCAACCTGATGTTGCGGTCTGGAAAAGGCTGTTCCACGGCAGGCTCGATGGACAAAAGATTTTCAGTGGTAGAGCGAACCTGGCGGAAGCCGCCCTGAGCCAGTAGGCCATGTGATTCCAGGACTCAACCCAACTGCTGACATACCGCATGGTTGGTTGATTTGTGGGGGTTAAATGGACCAGACTGCTACAGTCATCGGCCCCTTTTTCCAAATACTAAAAACACCCACAGAGGATAAAAACGATCAACAGACGATAAGACAGACGACACAGAAGAAGAGAAACGTAGACAAAGACCAGACTAAACTAACTAAAATCACACAGAGTGTGACGGTGGTTGGCCGACCATACAAACCAAAAGGCGAAAGCCAACCACCGAGAAACACATGAAGAAAAAAATCAGACAAATCGTAGGCTGTAGTCCAGAATCAACACAGAAACACACATTAAGCGATAAAATCCCCCTGCCCGAATGAAACGCAGAACTATGTCCGCTATGGAAGAGTCGTCAGATAAAAGCGCAGAGAGCGTATCAGGCAGCGCAAAAGTCTGCCTGAGCACAGTTAAAAGGGTTCACTCCAACAAAATATGGACCACCGTCAAGGACGCCCCACAACGACAAAGAGGGGGATCCTCACGACACAGTAAATAGCCGTGCGTGAGTCGGGTGTGGCCAATGCGGAGCCGACAAAGGACGTCTGAGTCCCTGCAGTTGGCTCGCATGGATGACCGCGACACTGTAGTCGTCTCCTTGATACGGCTGAGTTAGTTTGGCACGGGCAGGTTGCGCCAATCAGTGTCCCATAAATCGAACACTTTGCGGCGTAATAGTGCCTTCAAATCAGTCGCCGGGAGGGCAATATCCAGAGATGGTGCACTAGTGGCCTCTTTCGCCAGGCGGTCAACAGTTTCATTACCGGGTATACCGACATGGCCTGGGGTCCAAACGAAGACATCAGATCTGCCGCAACGGGCAAGAGTATGCAGGGACTCCTATATAGCCATCACCAGACGAGAACGAGGTAAACACTGGTCGAGAGCTCGTAAACCGCTCAGGGAATCGCTACAGATAACGAAGGACTCACCTGAGCAGGAGCAGATATACTCTAGGGCACGAAAGATGGCGACCAGCTCAGCAGTGTAAACACTGCAGCCAGCCGGCAACGAACGTTGTTCAGAATGGTCCCGTACAGTTAGTGCATAACCGACACCACCAGCAACCATCGAACCGTCGGTATAGACAATGCCAGAGCCCTGCTGCGTGGCCAGGATGGAATAAAAGCGGCGTCGGAAGGCCACCAGAGGACTGAGTCCTTCGGGCCCTGTGCCAAGTCGAGCCGAGCCGAAGGCAAGGGCTAGGCACCCACCATGGTGGTGTACGCAGAGGGGCTCGTAAAGGAGGTGGTACAGGGAAACACCCAAGCCCGTAGAGAAGCGGTTTGACAGGTACTACGATCGGACAACCCGACCGGGGCCGACGTTCTGGCAGACGGACGACTGACTGCAGGAACAGGACACGATAATTTGGATGCCCAGGCGAGCTAAGCCATGGGCAGAATAAGCAGCCAGTACTTGTTGGCGTCGTAACTGCAGTGGAGGGACACCTGCCTCCTCAAGTATGCTGTAGACAGGGCTGGTCCGGAAGGCACCAGTGGCAAGGGGTATCCCTCTGTGCTGGATTGGGCCCAGCAGCCGCAACGCAGATGGGGATGCTGAGCCATAAGCAGACTCCCATAGTCCAGACGGGACTGGATCAACGCCTGGTAAAGCCGTAGGAGAGTAGACCGGTCGGCGCCCCACCTGGTGTGGCTCAGGCATCGCAGAGCATTTATATGCCGCCAACAGCCTGTTTAAGCTGCCGAATATGAGGCAACCAAGTCAACTGGGCATCAAAAACCACCCCCAAAAACCTATGTGACTCCACCACTGAAAGAAGGTCGCCGTCATGATAAAGCCGCGGCTCTGGGTGAACAGTGCCTCGCCGGCAGAAATGCATAACGCAGGTCTTGGCTGCCGAAAAGTGAAAACCATGCGCTACAGCCCAAGACTGCGCCTTGCAGATTGCACCCTGTAGCTGACGTTCAGCAGCTGCAATGCCTATAGAGCTGTAGTAAAGGCAGAAGTCGTCCACATACAGGGAAGCGGAGACAGTATTTCCCACGGCCACAGCGAGCCCGTTAATAGCTATTAAAAACAGACACGCACTGAGAACAGAACCCTGTGGCACACCGTTCTCCTGGACTTGGGAGGAACTATATGACGCCACGACGTGCACGCGGAAGATACGATACGACAGAAAATTGCGGATATAGATCGGCAGAGGCCCCATCCATAAAACGTAGAAAGGATGAGATGACGCCATGTCGTATCATACGCCTTCCGCATGTCGAAAAAGACAGCGACCAGATGCTGACGGCGGACAAAGGCAGTACGGATGGCCGACTCCAGGCTCACCAGATTGTAGGCGGCGGAGCGGCCTTTACGGAACCCACCCTGAGACGGAGCCAGAAGGCCTCGAGAAGCCAACTCAACCTCTGGCTCACCATCCGTTCAAGCAACTTGCAAAGAACGTTGTTGAGGCTAATGGGACGGTAGCTGTCCACCTCCAAAGGGCTCTTCCCCGGTTTCAGAATGGGGACAACAAGACTTTCCCGCCATTGCGACGGAAACACACCCTAGACCCAAATCTGTTGTAAAGGTCGAGGAGACGTCGCTGGCAGTCCACTGAAAGGTGTTTCGGCATCTGAGAGTGGATGCTATCTGGGCCAGGAGCGGTATCAGGACAAGCGGCGAGGGCACTGCGAAATTCCCACTCACTGAATGGAACATTGTACAATTCAGGATGGTGATTGCGAAAAGAAAGACTCCGACGTTCTACCCGCTCCTTAATGGAGCGGAAGCCCAAGGGGTAGTTGGCAGAAACGGAATTCAGAGCAAAGTGCTCTGCCAAGCGGTTTGCAATGACGTCGGAGTCAGTACAAACTGCTCCATTCAGTGAGAGTGCAGGGACGCTGACAGGGGTCCGATAGCCATAGAGGCGGCGAATCTTGGCCCAGACCTGCGATGGAGTGACTTGGAGGCCAATGGTGAACACACACCGCTCCCAGCACTCCTGCTTGCGTTGGCGGATAATGCGGCGGGCTAGCGCACGCAGCCGTTTGAAGGCGATAAGGTGTTCGATTGAGGGATGTCGCTTGTGACGCTGGAGCGCCCTCCGGTGAGCTTTAATCGCTTCAGCGATCTCAGGCGACCACCAAGGCACAGTCCGCCGCCGAAGGGACCCAGAAGAACGGGGAATGGCAGATTCGGCGGCAGTAACGATGCCGGTGGTGACCGATTGAACCACTGCATCAATGTCATCGTTAGAGAGAGACTCAATAACGGCAGTGGAGGAGAACAAGTCCCAGTCAGCCTTATTCAGAGCCCATCTGCTTGGGCGCCCAGAAGACTGACGCTGTGGTAGTGACAGAAAGATCGGAAAGTTGTCACTACCACAAAGGCGGTCATGCACTCTCCATTGGACAGACGGTAAGAGGCTAGGGCTACAGATGGAAAGGTCAATGGCGGAGTATGTGCCATGTGCCACACTGAAGAGTGTGAAGGCACCATCGTTTAATATCGGGAGATCGAGCTGCGCTAATAAACGCTCAACGATATCGCTCAGGATATCTATGCAGACGCCACCAGACACCCTTTCATAAGCTGCCCGGTTCTTATAACAACCCCAGTAGCCACGGAGGGCGGGGGTTCGCATTGCTGGAAACCACGATTCCTGCAGAGCAATGCAGAGGAAAGGGTGAAGGCTGATAAGTTGGCGGAGCTCAGCTAGATAGTGGAAGAAACCGCTGCAGTTCCACTGGAGGATGGTGTTGTCCATGGCTGAGAAAGGCGTGACGGGAATCTGAAGGGAGATTACGCTGCTGGGTCACCTGCTGCTCCGATTTAACACCTGTTATAGTGCTTTCCATGGCGTCTGATGGACTGGCGAGATCGAGGTCCTCAGCGGACGCCAGAATCTCCACCGCATCCTCAGACGCAGAGCTGGAAGGTTGCGGTGGGATGGCTGCCACCGCGAGTTCCTTGGGCTGAGAGCTCTTCTTGGGTTTCTCACGCCATTCCTTTGGTCGTACCGACAGGGAGGGCTTCACCGATTCAGTCTCCCGGACGGAGGAGGATCGTGAAGCCCTATGACCAGCTGATTGTGGGCACTTACGCCACTGTCGGTCATCAGCCTTCTCGCTGGCGGAAACCTGGGAAGGGAGGGACCCAAGGGACCCCCTGCGAGCCTGAGAAGCCAAAGAAGTTGGACACTTCTCCGGCTTAGATGTGGGGACGGACGTCCCCAAATGGTGGGATGGTGTTGCTCTTGAGGTAGGTGGCGCAGAAGCAACCTGGTGGGTAGAGCCCCCACTGGCGAGGGGGCAGGAGAAGTTTTACTACTCGTCGATCCAGCCATATTTTGAGAAACAGACAGGGGCTAGCACAGGTGTTGTAGCAGCAGCGTAGGAAGATGTCATTCCCACAGGATGGAGTCAGTCGTATTTCCTTTTGGCCTCAGTATAGGTTAGTCGGTCCAGGGTCTTTTGTTCCATGATTTTACGCTCTTTCTGGAAAATTCAGCAGTCTGGCGAGCAAGGTGAATGGCGCTTTCCGCAGTTGGCACAGATGGGAGGCGGGGCACATGGAGTATTGGGATGTGATGGGCGTCCGCAATCTCGACATGTGAGGCTGGAAGTGCAGCGAGAAGACATATGGCCGAACTTCCAGCACTTAAAGCACCGCATCAGGGGAGGGAAATAGGGCTTAACGTCTCATCAGTAGACCATCACCTTGACCTTTTCCGGTAAGGTATCCCCTTCGAAGGCCAAGATGAAGGCACCGGTAGCAATCTGATTTTCCTTAGGACCTCGATGAACGTGCCGGACGAAATTTATACCCTGGCGCTCTAAATTGACGCACAGCTCTTCATCAGACTGCAAAAGAAGTTCACTATGGTAAATAACTCCCTCGACCATATTTAAACTCTTATGGGGTGTGATCGTAACGGCAACATCCCCCAACTTGTCTCAAGCTAGTATTTTTCGTGACTGGGCAGAGGATGCCGTTTGTATCAGGACCAACCCAGAGCGCGTTTTTGACAAGCCCTCCACCTCCCCAAACTTGTCCTCTAAATGCTCGACGAAGAACTGAGGCTTTGTGGAGAGAAAAGACTCCCCATCAGCCCTCGTACAAACTAAGAAGCGGGGCGAATAACTGCTACTGCCATCCTGAGACTCACGTTCCTCCCACGGTGTGGCCAGGGAGGTGAACGTTTTCGGATCGTACTTCTGAGCGTTTAACTGAGCCCGAGAACGCTTAGAGACTGCTGGCCACCACGCTTCATTGCGGGTCATCCGCCCTGATGCCACCTACTCAGACCAAGGGTCCTCCCCATGGGCGCCACCCAGCCAGAGCCACCTGGCAGGATGGCCGTTGCTGGGAGTCCCGATACCCCAGGAGGATAGGCATCTACTCCTTGGCATATGTGGGGAGTTAACGGCGCAGACATCAGTAGAGCGATCCCTGTGTTGTCAGGGGGCTACAACCAACAGGGTACATGGCGGCCCCACCACAACGGACTTGCTATCGTGCTGGATGTTAGGTAACATGTGGTCCATGGTCGCCGTCGGTGCATAAAGAGGACACTGCACAGTGCAAGGTGTTATCTGCACGCAGAAACAGAGTCATGCCCAAGAGATGGAGAGCGGACAGGACTACAATTCAACTGTGTATAAGCTGGCGGAAAGTCTGATCGTAAGATGGACACAATGCACCAAGGAAGGCGCCCTTCCCCAATCGGCTCGCTCTTCGGAAAAATTTTAGAGATGGTCAAACCCAACAGGGGACCATCATATAAGGCCGAAAAGTTTGAGACTCCTTTTAGTCGCCTCTTACGACAGGCAGGAATACCGCGGGCCTATTGTAGCCCTGAACCCGCAGGGGTGACATACCTCATGTTCCAGCAGCTTACAAAGAGCGCTCGTGAGGTTCATGAGCCGATAGCTGTCTACATCAAGCGGGTTTTTACCACGTTTGAGCACCACAGTGATAGTGGTCTCTCGCCATTGCGATGGAAAGACTCCATCGCACCAGACCCAGTTGAAGATTACGAGCGTATGTCGCTTGTAGTCAGATTAGATTTGTTTCATCATCTGGCTGTGGATCACATCAGGCCCAGAAGCTGTGTTGGGGCAACGTTCAAGGGCACTGAGGAGCTCCCACCCATTAAATGGGGTGTTATAGGATTCAATGCGGTGTGTAATGGATGAGACTACGTTCCCTTCCAGCGGCTGTTTCATAGCACGAAAAGCTAGGGGGTAATTCTCCAACACTGAGGATCGAACAAATTGCTCAACAATCGCGTTTGCGTCGGTAGATAACACGCCATTTATGGTAACACTGGGAACACCTGTTTGGGTATGGAACCCAAGAAGACGTATGGTAACCAATGCTCGAGATGTATCTCGACCAGCACTCCTCCGTCACTTGGTAAGTTGGCGAACTGGCATGGAGCCGTTTGAAGGCTGAGAGGTGTCCCAGGGAAGGGTACCCCTTATGCCGCTGTAGAGCTCGCCGACGCTCCTTAATTGCTTGAGCGACTTCTGGCGGCGACCAAGGGACTGCCATAAGCCTTGGGCACCCTAAAGAGCTTGGGATAGCGTTTTCTGCTGCAGAAACAATTGTAGTCACATGCTCCATCATCACATCGATGTTACTGGGGAAGGGAAGGGGGTTACATTCAGTGGTGACAGCAGAGGTGCCTGTGCCACATACTGAGAAGTCCGCCTTGTTTAAAGCCTACCTGGCCAGGTATCCGTGGGCCAGATGCTGAAGCAGTGACATGAAGGTGGGGAAGTGGTCACTACCACAGAAGTTGCATGTGCTCTCCAGTGGATGGATGGACCAATTTCTGTGCTGCCAATTGATAAATCAATCACCGAGTAACTACCATAAACAACACTGAAATTTGTGGCCGCACCAGTATTAAAGTGGCCGAGGTCGAACTGAGACAGTGCTGTTTTGATATGTCTGCCTTGGCCAGTAAGCAGAAGGCCACCACACAAGGGGTTATGGGCATTAAAATCTCCCAGAAGTAGGTAAGGTTTAGGGAGCTGATCAATCAATGCAGCTAATACATTCAGGGGTACTTCATTTGGAGGAACTCTCACACTGTAGACAGTAATTTCCGTCATCATCCTTATGACAGTGAAAGCTTCAAGAGGGGTTTGAAAGAACACAGGATAACTACAGACTGAGTTTAGGACATGAACGCAAACTCTGACACTTGATGGTAGTCGCTAGGGTTCCCGTAATATCCCTTATAGCCACGGAGGGCAGGGATCTGCATTGCTGGGAACCAGGTTTCCTGGAGCGCAATGCAGATAGCAGGTGTAAAGCCCAACAGCTGCTGCAAGTCAGCCAGACGCTGGAAGAAAAAGCCATAATTCCACTGGAGTAGGACGTTATCTTGAGACTCTCAAGGATGGGAGCAGTCAGGTAGTTTACTGCCCCAGGGTCACCAGCTGCAACAGACATATTGCCTCAGCAATCTATATCCATTGTGTTTTATGGTCTGGCGAGATCTAGGTCCTCAGCAGACGCCAAAATCTCCACCCCTTCCTCAGACGCATAGTTTGTATGTAGCAGTGGTGTGGGTGCTACCGCTATTTCCTTGGTCTTAGGTGTTCTCTTTTTGGATTTCTCTCAGTGCTCCTTGGGTATACGTGGCTGGGAAGACATCACTGGCTCAGTCTGGGACTGAGGATGAGAATGAAGCTATACAACCAGCTGCTTTTGGGTCCAGCCACTGGGAGCTATCATCTTTCCCATTAGGAAAAATCTGGGAAGAGCGTGACCTAAGGGACCCCTTCCTAGCGCGAGAAGCAGAAGAAGGCTTACACATCTCTGGCTAGAAGTGGGGATGGACGACCCCACTGATTTGGGGGGAAGGGGATATTGCTCCTGAAGTAGGTGTTCAGAAGCAACAGGGAGGGAAACGCCCCCAGCATCAAGGTGGCAGGTGTAGTCTTCCAGCTCAGACAGGTGACTAGGATTTTGACCCGATGAGTTAGAAATTGCGACGGGGTCCACTAATGTATCAAGCGCGACAGTGAGCCCAGACCAGGGAGAAACTAGGCGCGCCAGATAACCGTCGAATCCGACTCCAAACTTCCGAGGAGGGAATAAAGGTGTTAAACGAGCTAGTGAAGAGGTCCCAGCTTGCCTTCTTGCTATCGCGGATGACGCGACGGCATCGCGCACTGAACTGCGCACGGAACGTCGCCGCTCACGTAATGCGTCACGGCATGCTTCGTTCCAACAAAGAACTGGGGGGCGCCGGGGCAGTTCGGAGGTGCGAGGTATTGAACGTTCCGCAGCTGTAAGAATAACGTCTGTAATATGAGTGACCTCATCGTCGATGCTTGGAAATTGACGGTCATCGAATGTCGCTAGGCACGAAAAGTATCGAATCGGCTTGGGCAAACTTCCAGTGTCGCGGGCGCATATACGGCAGTTGTGGCTGCAATCTAAGTACACATGGAAAGTGGTCACTCTAGTGTCTATCAGCATGTTATCAATGGAGAGAAGTTTACAGACAAAGTAACATCTGGAGTGCCACAGGGGAGTGTTAGGGGCCCATTGCTTTTCACAATATATATAAATGACCTAATAGATAGTGTCGGAAGTTCCTTGAGGCTTTTCGCGGATGATGCTGTAGTATACGGAGAAGCTGCAGCATTAGAAAATTGTAGCGAAATGCAGGAAGATCTGCAGCGGATAGCACTTGGTTTAGGGAGTGGCAACTGACCCTTAAAGACAAATGTAATGTACTGCGAATACATAGAAAGAAGGATCCTTTATTGTATGATTATATGATAGCGAAACAAACACTGGCAGCAGTTACTTCTGCGTGCGGAACGATTTGAAATGGAATGGTCATATAAAATTGTTGGTAAGGCAGGTACCAGGTTGAGATTCATTGCGAGAGTCCTTAGAAAATGTAGTCCATCAACAAAGGAGGTGGCTTACAAAACACTCGTTCGACCTATACTTGAGTATTGCTCATCAGTGTGGGATCCGTACCAGATCGGGCTGACGGAGGAGATAGAGAAGCAAAGAAGAGCGGCGCGTTTCGTCACAGGGTTATATGGTAACCGTGATAGCGTTACGGAATGTTTAGCAAACTCAAGTGGCAGACTCTGCAAGAGGTTCTCTGCATCGCGGTGTAGCTTGCTCGCCAGGTTTCGAGAGGGTGCGTTTCTGGATGAGGTATCGAATATACTGCTTCCCCCTACTTATACCTCCCGTGGAGATCACGAATGTAAAATTAGAGAAATTCGAGCGCGCACGGAGGCTTTCAGACAGTCGTTCTTCCCGCGAACAATACGCGACTGGAACAGAAAAGGTAGGTAATGACAGTGCCCTCCGCCACCCACCGTTGGGTGGCTTACGGAGTATGAATGTAGATGTAGATGATGACTACGATTCATCATGTGTCAACTGCCCTGATGCCACCCACTCTAACCTGGCAGGATGGTCATTGCTGGGAGTCTATGCCCCAGGGGAATGGGCATCTACCCCTTGTCATACGTAGGGAGTTAACGGTGGAGGCATCAGCAGAGCGATCCCTGTGTGGTCAGGGCTACAATCAACAGGGTGCATGCCGTCCCCAACACAATGGCCTGCCTACTATAGTGGTTATCGCGTCGACGCGAAACAGACACTGCGTAGTGCATTGTGGTAAACGCACCCATTAAGTTGTCCTCGCCAAAGAGATTGAGAATGGGTGGGACTGCAATGCAACGACTTAAAGTGGACTGAAGATCTATGTGCACTATGGGCAATGCAATATGTAAGGCGCCCTTCCCCAATTGCCTCCCTCTTCGGGAAAATTCTGAAGAATGGAGGTCTAACCCTACAGGGGGCATCACATGAAGGCCGAAACATGTGAAACATTTTAGTCACCCCATACGACATGCTGGAGTTCCTCGCGCCTATTCTTTCTCCTGGACCTGTAGGGTGATGACTGCCAGAGAATATTTTCAGCTTTCCTGACTAAATGAAAATTAACCAACTTTGATTTCATAATGAATAAATGTTCACAGTAACTGTAATTTAATTAAGGAAGTAAGTATAAGAAGACTGCAGTCGGAAGGAATGACTCAGTACTACATCAGAAGGTGTTTTCCAGATCCAAAATATCTAGGAAAGTAGGATCAAGTATTAAAATATGTCAACTGAACATGGAGAGCATTACCAGAACCAAATGCCCAAGTTTGCAACAGATACAGTTTAATGCCATCGTCAACGTCATTATTTTAAATACTGGGATACGATATGTATTTATTTACACTTCTAGTTCGGTAGGACCAATTTGAGGAGCAAATCTTCAAGGTAATGGTTCATGTTTGTACATGAAATTTCAATAAAAAAGTAATAATAGATAAAAAATGTTGAACCCCAAAAAGTCAGTACATAAGTTCCTGTTAATGCAATCAGCAATACAAAAAGAATCCACATACTTTTTCAAGGAACTCCGACAGAACAGAAGGAGTGACCCATGAGGAAATTTCAGTTTCGATTTGAAAGAATGTGGATTCCTGCTAAGATTTTTGAATTCGAGTGGTAGCTTATTGAAAATGGATGCAGCATGATACTGCACACATTTCTGTACAAGACTTAAGGAAGTCCGATCTAAATGCAGGTTCGATACCTGTTTAGTATTAACTGGGTGAAAGCTGCTTATTCTTGGAAGTAAGCTAACATTGGTAACAAGAAATGGCAGACCAAAAATATCCTTTTAGAGTGGGAAGAGTTACCCCAAAATTTAATACTATAGAATATAAACGACTGAAAATAAAGTAGATTAATTTTCGTGTCAAACGATCACTCACTCCAGATACTGTTCGAATAATAAAAATGGCAGCATTAAGTGTCTCAGCAACATCCTGAACATGGGCTTTGCTAACTACCTACTATCTCAACACCCAAAAATTTAAACTGTTCACTATCACCATCATATGCCCATTCTGTATAGTTAAAACATCAGATTTTGTTGAATTGTGTCAAAAACTGTATAAACAGCCTTACCATGATTTAGCGTTAGTTTATTTTCTACAAGCGATGAGCTTAGGTCATGAACTGCTCTATTTGAAACGGAGGCAATATTGCACAGAACACCCTTTACTACCAAGCTAGTGTCATCAGCAAACAAATATTTTAGAGTTAGCCCTAATACTGGAGGGCATATCATTACATAAGAAACAGGACTGGCCGTAACACTGATTCCTGCGGGGCACCCCTCACGTGACCATATCTCACTCAGACCCCTCATCAGAGCCATTCTCAAAATTTTTAATGATCTTTTGCTGTCTGTTGCTAAAGTAAGAGGAACCAATTGTGAGCTACTACCATATTCCTTCGTAGTCCAACTTCTGGAGCAATATTTCGTGAACACAAATGGCTTAGTTATATCAAAAAATGTGTAACATTCGAAACCTTTTGCTTAACTCATTCAGTACTTTACAGAGAAAAGAGAATATAGATTTATCAGTTGTTAAACGACTTCTGAAGCCACACTGTACATTTGATAGCAAATAGTGTGATACAAAATTATCGGTATTCCTGACACACAGATACACAGCCTTTTCAATGACTAGCAAAAACTGATGGCATAAAAATAGGTCTAAAATTATCTATATTATCCTTTTCTCCCTTTTATAAAAGCGGCTTTACTACTCAGTACTTTAATCGTTCAGGAAATTTACCTTTACTAAATGAAAAATTAAAGAGTGACTAAGTACAGGGCTTACATGTGCAGCACAGTCATTTAATATTCTGCTAGAAACATCATAACCATGGGAGTCCTTTTTAGTGATTTAATTATGGACTCAATTTCCCCCTTTTCTGTATCACAGACGAGTATATCAGACATCGATCTCGGAAAGGTATTTGTCGAGAAAGTTATATGATACCCTGTATAAACTAAATTATTTAATTCACCAGCAGTGCTCAGTATACACAAACACATACATACATACACATACATATATATATATAATCTGATTTATCAGTAACAAACATTTTTACTGCAAACTGGCTTTATATTGACTACCTTGTGCTACTGACCAGACACTTCCTTCACAACTGACCATATCGTTTTCACTTTATCCTGTGAA
Source organism: Schistocerca gregaria (assembly GCF_023897955.1). Classification (NCBI taxonomy): domain Eukaryota; kingdom Metazoa; phylum Arthropoda; class Insecta; order Orthoptera; family Acrididae; genus Schistocerca; species Schistocerca gregaria. The sequence goes on from NW_026062099.1 coordinate 54,254, forward strand.
TTAGCTATTCTATTTGCATATCACATACTCTTTGCCTTCCTAATATTTTGAGCACCTTATAATGCTGTTTGTAATACGCTACTTTAGCTTTATTGTGACTAACATTTTGATATAATTCCCAGTTTGTTCTACATGGGATCCTTATTCCACTAGTCAGCCACCTGGGTCGCTTATTACTGCTCTTACTCATTTAGAACATTCTAATGGATATAAACTCTCAAAGATAACGACAAATGTGTCAAGGAAAGCATTACATTTATCTGTGTTATCAGTACTACAAACATCCTGCCACTTGTTCCTTGACAAGGTTTAGAACACTTATGCTGATGGATTAACTTTTCTATCTAGTTTGTAATTAAATATGACGCTTTTGTGAGTGCTTAAGCCTTTTACAGTAAAAATTTGTGCATCATGGTCTGGAAGGCCTTTCACCCTTTTCCTAACAGAATGCCCATCTAGTAATGGAGAATGACTAAAAATATGGTCTATGGCTGTACCACTGTTCCCCTGCACCCAAGTTGGAAAGACAGTCTGCACTAAGTCATATGACTAAGAAATCTAACATCCTTTTTCTTGCACAATCTTTTACAAAATTTATATTGAAGTCTCCACAAACCACTAATTTCTCTTACTTCCCACAAAGTGGATCAAGAAACCTTTCTAGTTTGAGCAGAAATGCTGTGAAATCAGAGTTAGGGGACCTAAAAAAACAACAGCAATTAGAAGTTTAGGTTCACTAAATTTAACTGCCCCTGCACAGCATTCAAATATCTTCACTGCAGTGCTACGATAAATCTATGGACTCAAATGGAATACTTTTTTTTTACATACATAGCCACTCTACCACCCAGCAAGGAACGTCTTGAAAAACAACCAGCTAATCTGTATTCTGGTAAAGGAAGCCTCTGAATCTTTAAATTAAGTGGTGCTCTGATATACCAATAACTTCAGAGTCAACAGCCATAAGCCTTTCACTAATTTTATCTCTAATACCTCTCATATTTTGATGAAATAAGCTAATTCCTTCTCTTCTTGGGAAACTTACATCCTCTGAAAGTGAGCCCTTATGCAGATATACCTATAAACTGACTTTAAAAATTGTCCAAGCTTTAATACCAACTCCCACAGGAATTTTTCTGTGAGTGATCCTACTACAACCACCACCACATACAAGCTTTGCCAGCCTCCCCTTCCCATACCTAATGAGGTGTGACCCATGCTTAGTGATTCTGTATCTACTGACAGTGCCAACTGGCACCACTGAGATTTGACCAGAGCTCTCTACCAACAGCACTCTCACCAGCCCCACGTTAATGCGCGTAACAGCTGCATTAAAATGAGACCAATCATGATGCTGGAACAGTTGCACGAAATGCACATTGTCACCAGTTTGAGTAGCTATCTTTACCTGGTCACCAGCTACATCATATTCCTCGTCTCTGTCAAGACGGTCCTGGCTCCAGCCACTATCGATACCTGATACTGGTCTGTGAAATTCCTACGTAACTCGCCTATGCTTTCAGTCACTTGAGGTAACGCTGCACTAAGCGTCACAATGCTGGTGACCTGGTACTCAATCCCAACACTTGCTGAAACTGCAGGCCCACACCTCTACTGCGTGTATCACCTAGCAGCAGTACCTTCTTTCTGTGACTTTGCAGCTGACCTAGGCCTAACTGCTGAGGACTGATGCATGTTCCCAATGTCTAGAGTCTTTTAGCTACTCTCCACTTAACTGACAGTTGTTCAGGTCTATTGCATATGCGCAAAGTGTAACTGTCTGAATACCTCATGTTCGTAGATGCCTTCTTGCCCACTGCCTGTTCCCATTCCGCACCACCCTTCACCTCCCCCCCCCCCCCCTCCCTCAACCCATCTAGTTCTTCCTTTGCGCATTATAATTGCACTTCAAGGGCACAGAGCTTACGCTCCTGATCCTCTATCAGCTTATTTCTACTACAGATTCTGCAGTCCCTGGAGAGAATCTCACTAAAATGACCACTGGCTTCCCCATTGCATTCCTTCCTCCCACCCCTCTCCCCCCCCCCCCCCCCCCCAATGAAAATACTTTGAACAAATCCCAAACCGTAACCCACTACACACAAACCTACGGCAGAGCCCAAACTTCTTACTCATGGTAAAATTTTGCCGTTACTGTGAAAAACTACACGTCTACGTTACCGAAGTTCTGTTACAACAGTAGAACTACCAATACTGGTCTCTTAATTCTCTGCATACTAAGAAAGTAACTACTTGTACTAATACTACACCACAGCTACTAACTTCACAAAATTATTAGCTAAAACCGAAAATTCAAGGGGCCACTGGAACACTCAGGAAGTTAAAATACTGAATGAAAATTTTACTGAAGTATTTCACTAGAAACAATAAGAGACGTGAGCTGAAAACTCAAGCACGAAATTTACTGAACGACTTCAACACAGCGAACGAACGTCTCTAACACCAACCTATCACCATCCCTATGGAACATTCACACGGGTCCATAGTAAAACCTTGAAATCTCACTTGCTATCCGATTCCACAAACAATATTAGTTAACTCTGAACAGGAATTGGTAAAGTAACCATATGTATTATCTACAAACAGCCATGTTCTCCCTGGGCAACCCAAGTTCTTGATATATACTTACGTCCTGCGCCAGATGCAATGTCCATATACATTGAGGCAGAGGCAACACAACACCCAAAAATTATTAGAGTATTGAAATTTTAGGAATACATTTGTCTAGGTGACGAATTTAAGTGACTAACATTGTGGAATGACAATTTAACTTAAGCGCGAAATAAGCAATTGAAAATGTGAAATGCTGTTACATTAACAACCCGTTTAACAGGCAGAATGTTGAATCCAAGCATGCAAGCATGCATGCAAGCATGCATGCATGCATGCATGCATGCGTGCATGGTGTTGTACAGGCGTCTGATGCCAGTGTGTAGGACAGAGTTCGGTGCCTGTGGCACTTGGTCGGTTAATACAGGAAAGGTTAACGCTGCTTGTGGATGACTAGCAGTCTTCCGATGATGTCCAGTATTTAATCAGTAGAAGACGGATCTGGTGATCGTCCAGGGCAAGGCAACTTATCTATACTCTGTAGAGCACGTGGGGTTGCAACAACGGCATTTGGGCGAGCGCAGTCTTCTTGGAAAACACTCCCTATAAAGCTGTTCGTGAATGGCAGCGCAGCAAGTAGAATCAGACTGATGTACAAACCTGAGGTGAGGGTGTCACGGTGCTTTGGCTCATCACGGGAGTGCTCCTGCTGTCGTACGAAGCTGAAGCTTAACCCTAAACGAAAACTGGGTCCAGTGTGTGTAGCGCGCGCGCACAAGCTGGTCGCAGGCCCTCGACTGGCCCCCTCCCAACCATCACACACTGCCATCGCTGGCACCATGGTAGAAACATTTCATCAGGGATCGTAATAGATCTCCACCCTGCCCTCCAATGAGCTCTCCCTCGACAACTGAAGTCGCAGATGGAAATGGTTTGGTGTCAGTGGAACACACGCTACAGGGCGTCTGGCTCTGAGCTGTCCTCTTAAGTAATCAATTCGGACCAGCTCGTTGTGTCACTGCTGCTGCACATGCGGTAAATGCGCCAGAGCCATACGTCTAACACGATGGCCTTCCCTCTCGGTAGCGCTACATGGTATTCCAGAGCATGGTGGTCTTTTGACCATACAGCCCCATGACAACCGCTGCCAGCAGTCGTGGGCAGTGGCCACATTCCTGCCACGCTTTTCTGCAGTATTGGAAAAGGAACGTCCACCTTCCCGTAACCCTACTGCAAGTCCTCCTCCAAACTCAGTGAGTTGTTCATAATGGCATCTATATCGCCGGAGAGGCATTCTTTAGTAACCTCAACCTATCACGTCCAATCTAAAGTAACTGAAGCTCACGACCATTACAGCTCCTACTTATGTAAACCTGATTTGTATCATCACAGTGAAGCTACTAGTGACGCACTTGCGCGAGTGGAGCAGAATCTGAACAGATATCTTTCAGATGTAGAAACACGACTACCGTCTTTTGTTGATCTCTAAACAACTCTTCTATGTTGCTGCGATTCTCCCCCCTCTCCCCCCCCCCCCCCCCCCCCCCCCCAGTGTAGAATACCTGATCAATATGAGAGTCTTGGTTAACTAGACAGTTGGAAATAATATCCATTTTACTTTCAGTGCTTAAGATATTCATTTTTACAAGCTGCTGAACTGAAGGAATCAGTAACATTCAGACTTTTGTCTTTATCACTGCTGTTGGAAACCATAGGTTGGTCGCTACAACTGAAAATAGATTTCCCTCTAAGGTAATACTGTCTCACTTCGGAACAAATCACCGCAAGTATTTTTTATTAGGTTGCTGCGTAACTTCGTAGCATTTTTTGTAACTTTAATAAAGATAAAACATGTACATAATTTAGACATTAGTAATATATTAACCTTCGTAATTTACATCACTCTGCCAACGCCGGGGGTAACTTTTCGATTCCGTACCTGTACGAATAACGTGGTTTTGAGACGAGCAAGTCACCAAGCCGTGTTCGGAGCGCAATTTCATCAGGAAAGGAAATTTGTTGGGGGTGGTTTGATAGAACGGAAAAGGTGAATATCAGGATGCGGGCATTATCGTGGAATAATCTCCTTGATCGTCGTGTTTCATTGCGTCTGCAAAACGTTTCAGTTGTTGACTAATATCAGCGATGGTGAGACCTCGGGGAAGCAATTTGTAGTACACCACGTCGTCCCTGTTCTACCAGATGCATAATTTATCTTTCTGAAAGGGCGCGCGTGTTTTGGGAGTTGCTTGTTTGGGGTCAACGATTCTTTTTTATCTTATTTTAGCATGAAGACACCATTTTACGTGACCATTAACGATAGCGGATACGAATGTTCGATGCTGTTCACGAGCAAATTTATGACTAGCACACAGATGCACATATGGCTACTCCCTGATTTCTGTTTTTAGTATGCAGTACCTATACGTACAATTTTTTGATGTTCCTTACATGCTTATGTCGCACGATGGTGGGAAGATCGTAGTTCGTAACATTTCTCAGTCCCCAGTACACTGACAATCATTTGTGGATTAATGCGTTTGAACGATCGATCCCCAAAGGTCTTCCTGTACCTGGTGAGAGAATTTTGTCAAAAGGACCCTCCTTAAAACTAGAAAACCGTTCGCTTGCCGTGCATTATCTGCATACACGGCACTCATGTTTCTGGCTGCCTCCGATGCTGCCATTCCACTACTGAACTCAAACTCAAGAGTACGTACGAAGCATCCATTTCTCCATATGGCGCTCCATTTTCTAGATCCACTGCTCCACTACTTGCAATGAAAAGAAAAGTAACAGAATGAAAACTCAAACAGTGAACTACAAACGAAGACGGATCTATGAAGCCTTAGCAACTGGTATACCAACATGCAAGACAAAAAACACTGTTTGTGCATCAACCTAATATAACCGTAATTCCTCAGTCCAGACTGAACCAAAAAAGGTCCTTAATAAATAACTGGACTGGATTCCTCCGTCTGGTTGTATCAGCAACACGTGTGTACGAGCAGTTATCACAAGGACGAACGAGCGCATGTCTTGAGAATATTGGACAATATGTATATTCCAAGTCTGGACAAGGAACGTGAGAAACACCACAATGGTTTCTGAAGCGGTGGTTACGATTAGCTGATGAAATAATGCACAGCGTAGATACTGCACGGAGGCAGAAATTTATCGTCCGAGTAGTTTCCATCAATTTTGTAAGTATCCAGAAGAAAATCGTGGTCCCTGCTCCGAAGAAAAAAAAAAAAGAAAAAAGCAACTGGAGCCAGCAGTATCACTTGGAGAACATTACCTCCGAACACTTGATATTGTTTTCCACCTTGTTAAAACATCTGAAGAAGCATGTCACCGAAGCACAATAACACTTATTGAATAGGAGCTCCAAAATATAAAAGCAGCGTCTACCTAAGACACTAAATGTTATAACATCACTCTTGACGAGATTACAGCGCCAGTAATCGACACAAAACCTAGTTAAGCTCCCGGCTCTGTTCATACCCTCCCAGCTGTCTGGTGAAAGTATTTAGAAATGGTTAGTAAAATTCGTCACCTCGTTATTGGAGACGAGAAACGTATTCTAAGAAGAGCCAAGGTAATTGTTCTCCCAAACCCAAGTAAAGCTCGGGATATTGCGCATAGATCTCGTTTCATTGCACTGCTGCGTGTGATACATAAACTTCTGGACTCTTCGAACAACACCGTAGAACAAGCCGGCATTCGCACCAAACGAAACACTGTGATTCAAGTCCTGGCCCTCGCAATACAGATTGAAGTGGGCTTTCAGAAGATGGAAACGTCTTTGGGTTTCATCGATTTATTTTCAGTCTACGATATTGTCTGGAGACAAAGCTTCTCTATAGATTGATGAATTTAATCTAAGCCAAGAAGCTACATAGCTTCAAAACATGATTGAATATAGGACACACTGTCCTAATGATAGTGTCAGTAGCCAGAAACGTCTCCAGAATTACGCACCTCTAAGATCAATATTGGGCCCGCTGCTCTTTGTACTTTATACTGAAAGACCAGAAACAGCTTGTAAGAAATTTGGTTAACCTTGAGCCACGCAAACAATGCAAACTTCGTGAAACTATGTAGTAGGTCCTGATATCTGATTTGTCTTGTTATGTTTTAGAACGCAAAAACAACTAAGGCCATATGCACCCATGTCATAATTGTGAAGCACTAAGAAGAGAAAGATTTAAAAGTGTCTGTAAGTTCAGGTTTGTGAGTGAATATATTTTACTGCATAAATAATTTTCAATCATATGTTCAAGGAAATGGTATGTATTTATCTTGTGAAAACAGACATGTACCTCGAACTCCAGGAATGGTAGGCGAGTAGAAAACAACGTAGCAGTGGTACAAAGCATCCATGTAGAACGATTGCGTGTTGGTGAGGTAACCTATGGTGTTAACTAATAGCGCATTGCTCTAGCTAAGCTTTCCTAAACAGAAGTGTCAACACGTGTCTAGATTAATGTACATTCATTTGCAAAATGAACTTTTCACTGTAAGGCAGTGAGCGCGCCATTCTTGATCTTAGTGGCAGCACTGGCGTCGCTCGCACGCCCTTTAATATTAAGCTCATGAAGGTAAGTAATTCTATCATTACTGTCAAATTGATATTGTACCGTAACGAAGTTAGAGTTTTATATTATCTATTGAAGGTTTCACTCGTTTCAAAGTATTTATCTAAAAAAAAACAAAAACAACCTGGGGCAGATTTCCGCCTACTTTAAACGTAGGTTTACATACAAATGTAAGACATTTCTTTAGGTAGTAAGTGAAGAATTTAGGTTGCTTTCATTACACATATGTAATAGTGCCGTATCTACCCGAGAACTGAAGATTTTATGTTCTGTCTCTTTTCCCTTCAAAACGCGTGAAGTACGTATCGCGCATTCACGATCTTAGGCCAAATTTTTCGGTTGTACAAGTTTTGATTTGTAACTTTAGTTTAACTGCATTACGTTATAATAATATACACTTATATTAGTGTTCCACGAAACTTTAGCGACTCGTGTGAACTGTAGTTAACAGAATATTACTGTTATTGCCTATATAAATTTTGTAAAAATATGAGGATGAGCGAGAACTGTGTGAGCTGCAGTAGGAAATTCAGTTCTGGGATTTGGTGCAGCTGTTGTGGCAGATGGTTACACTGGGCTGAATGTAGTGGCATGGGAATCGTGGAAGTAAATTATAGGTCTCTTCCATGGTATTGCAAATCATTTTAAAGGGATAGGAAAGTAGCGGAACAGGAAGGGAAGATTTAGAGCTCTTCAGGCTGAAATGGACAGTGTTCGGGAAGAACTAATAAGGGGGCAGAAAGAAGAAGACAGGTGGGAAGTGGTAGCAAGGAACAGGGGACACAGAAACAACAGTATATGACTGTTTCATCATTGGCACAAACAATAGGTTTGCCTTGCTGCCTCACTTAGGAAGAGGCTCAAGTAGATTTAAGTGTAGTCAGCACTCAGACTCACCAGAAAACCAACTGTTGCAAAAGTAGAAAGTAGGAGGAAAGTTTTTTCTTCGGTAGTAGTCTGGGCCAGATATTGCAGGAAAAATCTGGCGACAGGTACCAGGTCACAAGCATTTTCAATCCCAGTGCATGTCTTAGCCAAGTGAGAGGATGTAGGATCATTGTGCAAGTGTTTCACAAATCAATATCATGTTGTGGTTGTGGATGGAGCGGGAAACAGTATTGAGAGGTATCAGGACTGCAATACTGAGTGTACCTGGTAAGAACAGCATCTGAAACGAACTATACCGATGTTGGATTGGTACCTGCTTTCATGTGGTATGATCGACTCCAACTGAACAGCTGTCAGGGGGTCAAAATCGAGCTAGATCAACTGCCTTGTGCAGCTACTTTGTCAGGCTTAGGTTTTGTTCCTGTTGATGGTACTGTAGGTGGGACATCACAAGACATGGCCTGCATCTCAATAGGAAAGGGAAGGGAAGGGTAAACTGGCTGGGACGATAGCAAAATCTTTAAGAGGGCACTGAAACCCATGGTTGTACTTTATGCTAAAATCAGTGTCCAATCATCCTCTATTGATTGAAATTAAGCTTTGCGAGAAGTTTAGACAGGCATGTAGGTAGGTAAGTAGGTAGGTACTAGATATATGAAAACAGTATTCTCTTAACAGTACAGTGAAAAATGTTAAATGTCCCATGGTTCACACAAAAGCAGTCAAAAATAATGGTAGTATATTGCATTAGATTATCAGAGCGTTAAAAAACGAAGTAGATAAACCACTTTTTATAGAAGCGTTGGAAACGGAGGATCGAAAATATGTACTACGCTTGTCTGATCATCATATAGTCATAGGTAATGTAAATGTAGGTGGATATAAGCTTTTAGCACATGTAAGTAGACACTCTTGAGAGAGGAGTTGCCATACGTGGTAAAAATCTGTCGGTGTGAAAAGATTGGGAACTAAGAAATTTAGCATAGAGCAGCAAATAGAAGTATATGAATGTGAGCTTAAACTAAATAATGGCACTTTTCTAATTTTAACTGTGTACAGGTCCCCAATGGGAAATTTTCCATTTTTTTTAAAGTTGGATTCTTTGTTGTGCTATCTGTCAGACAGAGGAAAGAAAATTGTTTGTGGGGATTTCAGTGTACATTTTCCAAAAGAGTCCAATAGAAAGCTTGAGTTTGAATTATTACTTGGTTCTTTCAGTTTGACATCAGTTACTGATTTTCCTACTCAGGTGGTACAGGAAAGCAGCACACTGATAGATAATGTATTCATATACCAAGATAAATTTAATGCAATAACTTTTCCTGTTAAGAATGGTCTCTGATCATGATGCACAGCTAGTTAGAGCATATGATATAGCTCCATACAGTAATAAAAAACAATCCGCCAAAATAGTCCGTTAAGTGAATGATTTAACAATTCAAAATTTTGGGGAAAGCTTGTGATAAATTGGGGTGAGGTGTGCAGTGAACATGTTAATTTAAAATTTAACCTATTTCATGATACCTTTGAGTTTATTTGAAAACAGTGAAATATAATTGTAAGAAACCATGTAAAAAGCCATGGCTTACCAAAGGGATAAAAATATCTTGCAAACGAGGGAATGTATCATATAGCAAGGGGGAGTAATAATCCGAAAACAGTGAAACTTTATACAAACTACTGCACTGTATTAAGAAAAGTTTGTACAAACTCCAGAAGTATTTGTATGATGTCTGACAGTACCATATCTGATAAAATTAAAACAACTTTGAATGTTGTTAAAAGGGAAATAGGGCAGCCAAGAGCACAGGAGGACTGTATTTCTATCAGACACAATGAATAGTTTGCTAACAAGAGGTCAGAAGTAGAGAACATTATTAATCATTTTTAAGTGTTGTAGGTAAATTACACTCCAGCTATTCATTAGAAAATGCTAGGCAGTTTATGGAAGAGGCAGTACCTATGCAATTTTATAGAATTTAAATTCAACCCACCTCTTGTATTGCAATTAAGAAAATAATAAATTCACTTAACAGTAGCTGACATGGAATTGATGGCTTTTCCAACAGAGTACTGAAAGTCTGTTGTCAACAAGTAAGTAGGCTTCTGTTCCATATTTATAGCAGCTCACTGAAACAGGGATTTTTCGAGATAGAGTGAAATACGCTATTGTTAAACCATTGAATGAAAAAGGGCATAGATCTCATGCCAACAACTACTGCCCAATCTCACTTCTGAAAGCTTCTTCCAAAATCCTTTAAAAAGTAATTTATTCATGAGTAGTATTACAAAATTGTAAAAATTAAGCACTAACAAAACGCCGATTTCATTTTCAGAAAGGCTTCTCAGTATAAAATGATATATATGCTTTCACTGATCAAATATTAAATGCATTGAATAACCCAACATCACCCATTGGGATGTCATCTCAAAAGCTATTGATTGTGTGAATAATCAAATTATTCTACGTAAGATTAAGTACAGTGATTTGAGTGGGACAGTGCGCAAGTGATTTAATTCATACTTAACTAGAATGCAGAAGGTTTAAATTAACAGTACAGATAGTCTGCAAAAACCAGCAGAGTCCTAACTGGGGAGTTATCAAGAACAGTGTTAGACATGGTTCAGTCTTGGGTCTTTTATTGTTCTTAATATGTATTAATGACTTGCCACTGTACATTCATCAAAATGCAAAGCTAGTTCTTTTTGCTGATACGAGTATAGCAATCACACCCAAGAGCAAGAATCAGCTGAGGAAATTGCAAATAATGTCTTTCAGAAAATTATGAAGTGGTTCTCTGCAAATGGACTCACTAAATTATGAGAAAACCCAATTTATACAATTCTGTACAGTAAATCAGCTAATGGCATACCATCACTGATAAATATAGACTATGAACAGAAGTCTGTTGCTAAGGCAGCATACTCAAAATTTCTTGATGTGTGCATTGATGAGAAATTTTATTGGAAGAAACACATCGATGATTTGCTGAAACAGTTAGATTCAACTACTTAGTGTTTTTGCACATTTTGGTGATAGGCGTAGTAGGCTAATTTACTGATATGATTTTCATTCACTGCTTTCATATGGCATCGTATTTTGGGGGTAATTCGTCACTAAGAGAGAAAGTATTCATTGCCCAGTTTTGTGTAATCAGTAACAGCTGGAGCCCAACACAAATTTGTCATTAATACTTTGTCCCAGTTAAACAGTGAAGTGCATAGCTACAGCACTACAAGAAAGTATGATGTTCACTATTCTGGATTAAATCTCACTTTGGCACAGAAATGGGTGAATTATGCTGCCACAAAAAATCTTTGGTCATTTGCCTAATAGTAGTAAAATTTTGATGGCTAGCCAACTAACATTTAAAAGCAAATTAAAAGAATTTCTGAATTATAACTCCTCCTACCTAATAGATGAATTCCTAGATATGGAGCAGTAACTTTAAAAAATTATTTTGTGTAAAGAAAACTTACGTTAAAGTGGCACGTTCCACATCATTACGTAATGAGTTCATGATCTATGGATCAGGGATTTATGTATGTATGTATCTATTTTAACTGTTTGTCGTAATGGAACCCTAAATTACGAACTGCGGCTATTTTAAGAACAGATCGTACCAACTGTTCTCTGGTCACAACTCACAGCCTGCCCTCACAGCTTTACTTTTGCCAGTACTTCGCTCTACCTTCTCGACTTCACAGCCTACAACCGTTCTCATGCATACATTCCTGGACCAACACCCCTGAGAGAAAGGGTATCATGGGGAAACCATTTCCAAAATTAATTTCCAGTGCAGAGTGTCAGCTCAGTTTATTAAGTCTTCATCTGGTTAAAAGCACAAATTAGTGGTAAAATACGAACATGTGAACAACATTAACACCAACCCTGAGCTATTGTTGTCCCTCTTGAGAGGAATAATCCTTATATCAACTATCACTGTCAATCACATGTGACGAAATTTCAAATTACTTCAGGACGATTTGTTTCATTCTGAGCCACACCACACTGGTGAGGTAGGTTTTTTCATTGTTTAATTAACGCCCACATTGAAAATATTTGCGATCCTTTCTTGTACATCTTATGTTCACATTAGCCATGTTCTTTCCTCTGTGTATTGTGAATTTTAACTCTACCGTAATGCAGACAAATTTTGGCAGTACGGCAGAAGGGCAAACTACCTAGACGGGCCGAGGATTAGCTACAGGTAAGCGGAATGTGCCTCCTGGACTACCAGCTGCGAGCCGTCCGGTGAGCACGCAGGTGCTGGGAGTTCCCTCACTCCAGTGGCGAGCTTTGGCCACACGGACACACCCACCAGTACCCGTGTATTGCACTCAACAGAGACAACCACGTATTTTGTAAAGCAGCACGCGTAGGTGGCTGCGCCGATGGGCAACAGGCTGGCGGCACGACGAAGTACTGTGGTTGGCGCAGGAGCACGATTGCCACCTATGTTTTAACAAGATGAGGACGCATGGTAGTCGGTCCTCTGAGGCGTTTAAGATCAATCCAAATTGGAGGGGGGGGGGGGGGGTTGGCAGCAACGAAGGTTCCATCTGATGCATCAGATCCAAGACACATCAGGGTCTGTCAACTTTCGACTAGCCGACTTAATTTGACAATGCACCCTGTTTGCAAAGGGTGGGGGGCGCACAGGACATCGATTACGAGCCACCCTGGTGAAGGAATAGCCAAACGACCATCGACACTCCATCCTGTAAGGATGCAAAAGATACGCAGAGACAATCACGACTACCGCCAATGCATCAGGTCGGTGAAGTGCATGCAAGACACGGTCCACTTCTAGAGTTTCCTGAGGCGATTGAGGCAGCGAGGTCGCGCTCCACAGGTGCACAGTGTGACCCCTGTTGACACCTGCAAGAAGATACCCCTCCCATTTTGTGCCTTACTATAGTTCAATTGCTGCATGTGTCAACAGTTTTTGAAAATATCCGTTTGAGGAGCGACTTACTGTTGAGGTTTATTTTTATTTCTGACAGTCACATTATGAAAATCAGAACCGCTGTCAGCCTGGAATGGCCACCTTCCGGATGCTACAATAGATAAGAGGAAAGCTAACATTAAAACTTTAAGAAATATAATTATTTTCCACATGTCTACTTCTGAGCGTAGTGTAGTATGAACGTCAATATGGTGACACTTACGGGTGGTATTTTATGAAAAGGTGTTTAGGCGTTGTCAGCTGAACAAAGTTGGAAATCAGGGAATTATATGAATACAACGAAGTGTACTTTTGTTTCATTACGCTTTGTACAAGATGTGCACGTCCAGATTAGGACAACAGTCACCCGTAAAAACTATGATACGCTAGATATTTCAACAACATTTCAAGCAGTTACTCGAACAGTGAAAGTAACAGAGGACGTGCGCATCTAGCGCCAAGAGTACGGAAGAGACCGTACACTTAGTCGTAGGTATGTAATTCCCTGTTTACCGACACTTCTTAGTTGAAAATGTATGAACAACTGTTCACTAAATGCTGGCCCGAAGTATGAACCATATGCAAGTTGATACAGTTTTACGAAGCTCTGAAGTACAGCCAGTGAAAAATTTGCACGTGTTTATATTAATGCCAGTTCTTTTCTCTATTTGAGCATTTGGAGATTTGTATATAGGCAATGCAGGCCGAAACTCATGATAAAGTGTTTCAAATCAAAAGTTACACCTCATGGTGTAGTGTTTTTATAGTACGATATAGAAAATAGTGTTTTTCACGGAGTTGCTATTCATGTCTACTGATAATATGAATCATGGAGGAATCATTTCGATCATGTTCTGAACTATTGAGTCAGACCACAGAAGACATCTACGTTTTTATAGTTTGCATTCGTTGATGTGTGCACAGCTATACTACGGACGAATATTTAACTCGTTTCTAAGGAGTAGTAGACGAAAGCAACAGACTTCAATTCCACTTATGTTAATTTGCAGGCTCTTCGGTAATAGTTTGTTTTCTTGGTGCCTTGTATTGGTGGTCTATGATTATGTGAAAATTTTAATTTGCATTACTGATGTTTTCTGTATTTATTGCGCACTTGTCTATTTAAGTTTGTCTTCTGTCTTACGGTTTATGTTGCATTTATCATTTATCGCTTACTGTGAGTTTTGCTTTTATCGTTATGTTGTATTTCTCTGTTTGAATCCGACCTGTGGTCAATTTGGCTCCTGCATTGAGAATAAAGTGGTGAATCTCTTAAGAGTGGCAACCACGTAGTCTGTTTTCATCTAAACGACAGTGGTCATTTGCATTACTTCGCTGACCTACTGATGCCCTTAATTTCGCATGGGTATTCTGGATAACTATTTTTTGTCTTGTCGATGACAGCTTTGCTTTCCTCTTGTCCCAGCTTTGCTAATCGGCCGACAATATGTGAACTAGTATGTTTCTTTTAAATCATTTTGCAGTGATGTTAATTTCATTATCTAATGCTCTTTTGTATCGCTGTATTCTAACAATTAGGAGCAACATCCTCTCTCCCCCTCCCCCTTTGGATTTCTTTCATCTGAGGTTAATGGTTTGATCAGAATTACAGAAATGTGTAGGGCAGTTAGATTAACTAATTATACAAATAAAGCTATCGTTATTTATGAAGGGTGGACGACAGTACGAGATGGTATGAAGCTCTTTTTGATGCATACAAAATGCAAATGGGCGTTCCATACCTGTTGTATACTCAGACTTTCTCAGAGCTAAAATGAACTGCTTGCTCATTTGAGATTTTCTTTGAAAAATGGCAGAAGGAGACTATTTTCGGAATTTTTTTCTGTTTCGATTCGACATGCTTGAATTTTTGTGCCAGTGTAAGTGTAAAAGTTGGACAAGTTACAGCATACAGCAATAAAATTCTAACAGGAGAATAGCAATTTAGATATTATTTCAGTGGAAACAAACATGCCACAAAAATGAAATTGCATGGTGGTGTTCGGTCGCCTGGTGCAAGTGTATTTAGCGCCAATTTGCACGTGCTGATCATTTTAAATGATTGAGCCAGCTGCACAAAACGATTATTACCCAACGTTATTTTTCTAGGTCTTCCTAGTTCGAAGCTGACTTCGGCTGACTCGAGATCGCTTTATGAAACCAGGTGTTGTGTCAGATTTTGTTGGAGCGTATGTAATACTGCCTCACACGGCCTCTTGTTATATCTGACACCTGTTAACATGAAGGAAGGTTTGATTCTCACGCGAATTCGTATGGAGGACATAGCATAGCGAATAAGTCGCCAGGTACACATTGTGTCAATTCGCTTTTACACAGATTAGTCTGTGGCAGTGAACTATTATTTAGTTCTCATTCATCGTGAATAACTCGCCCAGCATAGAGTCCCGAACGACTGGAAGGTAGCTCAGGTAACGTTTATGTATCAGGAAGGTAAAACTGACCTGCATTATTTGCTACTAATATCTGTAACATTGATTTGCTGCATAATTTAACATATTCTGAGTTCTAATACAACACATTTCCTTGAGAAATTTTCGTTCACAAATCAGCACGGATTTATATAGCATCGCTCTTGTGAAACTCAGCTTGCCCTACTCTCATGAGATCTTAGAAACCATGACTAGAGGACAACAGGCAGTTTCAATATTCATAGGTTTCCGGAAAGCGTTTGACACGGTGCCTCGCTGCAGAATTAATGAATGTCCGAGCGTACGGACTAGTTTCCAGACGTTTGTGTGGTTCTGAATAACAAGGGGAGGCCACGACGTTTGGAACACGGGTATACTGCAAACTTCGTACACACTTAGTACTCCATGAGAACAACAAAATGTTTAAGCAGTAGCGAGTACTTCAAGTGTTTTTGAAAAATCGAAAGAATTTCGGTTGTCAAATTTATACCTGTGGTTTTCCATTTCATTAAATTTAAAACTTTATTTGGCGGTCTACAAATTTACCACCACCAATAATATAATATTCATAATTATCGACTAGTAAACGACCAAACGCATAAAGTGATACTGAAAATGTATGTCTGATTTCAGAAACCCCTTATACCTGGAAGCAGACCGAAATTACTTGTTCCCTACAAGTTTTGACCGGCACAGACGGCTTTCAAACAACGTGGGTAAGACTAGGCTCGAACTGGGCTATAATGAGGATCATTCGGCGGTTAACTCGTCTAGCTGTGATTGGTTGGTTGAAAAGAGGGGGGTGGGGGAAGTGACCAAACTACGAGGTCATCGGTTCCTTGTTCCTAACATAATTCCAAAAGTGTAAGAATAAGAAAGACGAAACATAACAAAGAACAGAAAGGAAAAGCCACAGGAACGAAGGGAAGGCAACACTAAAAGGAATAAAAGACAACAGAACAGAGATGCAAGAAACAGAAGAGTAAAACAAAGATTACAGTGGCTGGCCATCCACGATAATAAAGAGGAAAAGCCAGCCACCCTGCAACACACAAACCTCAAACGTAAAAGCACGAGGGTGGAGGACGCAGAGGGACACAGGACACGCGCTAAAACCTACATAGAAGCATAAAACCCATTCTCACGCATAAAACGTAAAACTAAAGCTGCTGTGGAGGCAGTGTCGTCCAACACCGAAGGCAGGGTGCTGGGAAAGTTAAATGTCTGACGCACAGCGGCTGAAAGTGGGCAGTCCAGCAAGAAGTGGACGACTGTCATTTGGGAGCCACAGCGACACTGAGGTGGGTCTTCGCGATGGTGTAGGTAACCATGCGTTAGCCTCGTATGGCCAATGCGGAGCCGGCAGAGGACAACTGATTCCCTGCGAGAGACCTGCATTCAGTTTACTTAACGACACGCAGTTCGTGTTTGCCGTTATGACATTCCGTCTCCCAAAGCCGGAAAATCCTGCGGTGTAAGAAAGAACGTAGGTCAGCTTCGGAGATGCCTATCTCGAGAAGCCGTTTCCGCATCGCCTGTTTGGCCAGCCTGTCGGCAAGTTCGTTATCAGTGACTCCGACGTGTTCTGGGGTCCAGGCAAACAGCACCAACGATGGGACGGTTCCAGAGCATAGATGGTCTCCTGAATGGACGCTACCAGAGGGTGGCGAGGGTAGCACTGGTCGATAGCTTTTAGGCTGCTCAATGAGTCAGTATACAGGAGAAATGACTCGCCAGAGCATGATCGGTTGTACTCAAGAGAACAACATATGGCCGCCAGCTCTGCAAGGAAAACACTGCAGCCAACTGGCAAGGAGTATTGATCAATGTCCTCCATGAACATATGCGAAGTCTACATGACCATCAGCCACTAAGCCGTCGGTGTGAACAGCTTTAGAGCCCCAGAACACGTCAAGAATCGAGAGGAACTGACAGCGGAGAGCGATGGGGCTAATGGAGTCCTTAGGGCCATGAAAACGGTCCAGATGAAGCTGCGGCCGAGGGGTACACCACGGAGGCGTACGTGAACGATCCGGAAGTACAAGTGGTAAAAGGTAGGACTCCAGTTCGGAGAGAAGGGACAGCGCGCGAACCGCAATCGTTAGCCCCGATCCCGGCCGCCGATGCGGGCGATGGACTGCCGCAGGCGGGTAAAGGGAACGTTAATTCGGATGCTCAGGAGAACTATGAACGTGTGCCGCGTAACTGGCGAGCGGTTGCGCATTTCTGATGTACAATGGAGAGACCCAGCCTATACCAGTACACTGGTCCCTGCACACGTCCTGAAAGCTTCTGTCGCTAATCGAGCCCCACGGTGGTATACATGGTAAATTAAATGCAACGCTGAAGGCGCCGCCTAACCATAAACCACACTCCCATAGTCATTTCGGGGTTGGAAAAGGGTTCTGGAGAGCTGCGTCAGCGTAGAGCGATCTGCACCCCAATACGTGTTGCTCAGACAATGAAGCAAATTGAGGTGCTGCCAGCATTTCTGCTTTAAGCTGACGAAGATGAGGGAGCCAAGTCAATCGGGCACCGAAAACCAGTCCTAGGAATCTAAATCTCCACTACCGTCAGTGGATCGTCATTAAGATAAAGCGGGGGTTCCAGAAGAACGGTACGACGCCGACAGAAGTGCATGACACACGACTTTGCGGCTGAAAACTGGAAGCCGTGGGCTAGAGCCCAAGACTGCGCCTTGTGGAAGGCTTCCTGGAGGCGCCACTCAACAACAGCTCTGGAGCAGCAGTATGAAATGCTGAAGTCTGCATACAGAGAAGGTGAGACGGAGGGCCCGACAGCTTCTGCGAGACTTAATGGCCACTAAGAACAGAGACAGTCCATACGAGCCCTGCGCGACCCCATTCTCCTGGATATGGATGGAACTATGGAAGTCGCCAACTTTGACAAAGTACTAAGCGAGCGGCAATCAGGTGTTGCCGCCTGGAAAAGGCTGTTCGGGTGGCATACTCAATGGACAAAAGATTTTCAGTAGTAGAGCGACCCTGGCGGAAGCCGCCCTGACTTGGAGTCAGTAGGCCACGTGACTCTAGGACTCAACCTAACTGCTTATATACCGTATGTTCCAGCAGCTTACAAGAGCACTGGTGAGGCTCATGAGCCGATAGCTGTCGACATCAAACAGGTTTTTACCGCGCTTGAGCACCAGAATCATGATGCTATCTCACCATTGCGATGGAAAGACGATATCGCACCGGATACAGTTAAAGATGACGAAGATGTAACTTGTAGTCATATGAGAGATGTTTAATCATCTGGCTATGGATGCGATCAGGCCCAGGAACTGTGTCAGGGCAATGTGCAAGGGCACTGAGGAGCTCCCACTCTAAATGAGGCGTTATAGGATTCACCATATCATGTAGTGAAAGAGGACGTTCCCTTCCACCTGCTGTTTGAATGCGTGAAAGGCTGTGAGGTAATTCTCAGACGCAGAGGCTCGATCAAAGTGCTGAGCAAAGTGCTCGGCAACCGTGTTTGCGTCGGTACAGAACTCGCCATTCATGGTAACATTGGGAACAGCTGTTGGGACATGGTACCCGAAAAGACGTATCATCTTTGTCCAGACTTGGGAAGGTGACTTGTGACACCCAATGGAGACACCTCTCTCCCAACACTCCGACTTCCGTTGTCTGATAAGGTAGCGAGCAGAGGCAGAACCATTTAAAGGCCGTGAGGTGCTTCAGGGAAGTGTGCCGCTTACGCCGCTGTGTAGCTTGCCGACGCTCCTTAACTGCTTCTGCGACTTCCGGTGGCCACCAAAGGACTGCCATACGCCTTGGGCACCGTAAAGAGCGAGGGATCGTGTTTTCTGACGCAGAAATAATTGCGCTAGTCACCTGCTCAACCATCACATCCATGTTACCCTGTGCAGGAGATTCAGTGGTGACAACAGAGGTGAAAGTTCCCCAATCCAACTTGTTCGAAGCATATCTGGGCAAGCGTCTGTGTGGCTGACGTTGGGGCAGTGACAGGAAGATGGGGAAGTGGTCACTATCACACAGGTCGTCATGGGCTCTCCAGTGGATAGATGGGAGAAGTCCTGGACTGCAGATTGGTAAATCAATTGGCGATTAACTACCATGAGCCACAGTGAAATGTGTGGCGGCCAAAGTATTTAAGTGGCTGAGGTCGAATTGCGACAGTAAAGTTTCGAGATCCTTGCCTCGGCCAGTAAGCATGGTACCACCCCACAACAGGTTATGGGCATTAAAATCTCCCTGAAGTAGGAAAGATTTAGGGAGTTTATCAATCAGTGCTGCT
Source organism: Schistocerca gregaria (assembly GCF_023897955.1). NCBI lineage: Eukaryota > Metazoa > Arthropoda > Insecta > Orthoptera > Acrididae > Schistocerca > Schistocerca gregaria. The sequence continues at coordinate 73,970 of NW_026062099.1, forward strand.
ATAACATTCAAGGGTACTGCACCACCTGGAGGAAGATATACATTGCAGACAGTTCTTTCCTACATAGTCATTCTCACAGCCACAGCTTCACAAGGGGTCTGAAGGGGCACATGTTCACTTCAGACCGAGTTTAGGACATAAACGCAAACTTCACTTGATTATTACAGTCGCTATAATTCCTGTAACATCCCATATAGCCAAGGAGGACAGGGGTCTACATTGCTGGGAACCAGGTTTCCTTGAGGGCAATGCAGATAGGTGTAAAGCTTAACAGTTGCCATATCTCAGGCAGGCAGTGGAAAAAACCGTCTCAATCCCACTGGAGGACGACATTGTTAGACTGGGAAGGCATGGAACATTCAATGAGGAAATTAACACCGATTTATTGCCTGGGAAGTATATACGCATAGGATCTCAGCGGATGCCAAAAGCTCCACCCATCCTCAGTCAGAGAGCTTGTAGGTTGCAGTGGTTAGGGTGCCACTGCAATTTCCTTGGTCTTAGGGGTTTTCATTTCGGATTTCTCTCGCTGTTCCTTGGATTTCCATGGCTGAGAGGACTTCACTGGCTTAGTCTCTGGGACTGAGGGTGAGCATGAAGCCCTACTATCAGCTGCTTTTGGGCTTTTCAGCCACTGGCAGGTGTCTTTCCCACTAGAATAAACCTGGGAAGGGAGCGACCCAATCGACCCCTTCCTAGCGAGAGAAGGTGAAGACATATGCTTCTGCAGCTTAGAAGTGGTAATTTACATCCCCAATTGTTGGGGGCTGTTGCTCCCAAACTAGGTGGTGCAGAAGCAACAAGGAGGGAAATGTCACCACCATCAAGGGGGCAGGTGTAGTCTTCCAGCTCCGAGAGGCGACCTGGATTGGTGGAGCTGATGGTGCCAAAACTAAGTCTGCAGGCATTAGTGGCAGTTGTCACTTAAGTTAAAATCTTCTGGGTTATTAGGCCGCATCTACTAAAATGTTCAACGTTTCGACTCCTCTGCTGGGATCTTCCTCAGGATATTTTGGTGTCCACTACTGCTAGAACAGTGTTCTAGCAGTAGTGGCCACCAAAAGATCCTGAGGATCCCAGCAGAGGAGTCGAAATGTCTAACATTTTAGAAGACGCAGCCTAATAACCCAGAATATTTTGACTTCAGTGCCAGAGCTCTTGAAGCTGCGGCGTAATACGATGCCATACGTACAGGATGCAGGAGTTCAAATTCTCTTAGCCTCAGAGGAGATCAGTCTGTCCAGGGTCTTTTATTCCATGATTTTGCTTTCTTTCTAGGAAATACTGCAGTCAGGCGAGGAAGGTGAATGGTGCCCTCTGCAGTTGACACAGATGGGAGGCAGGGCACATTGAGTATTGGGATGTGATGGGCGTCCGCAATCTCGGCATGTGACGGTGGAAGTACAGCAGGAAGACGTATGACTAAACTCCCAACACGTGTAGTACCACATCGGGGGAGAGAGATAGGGCTGTACATCACACTGGTAGACCATCATCTTTACCTTCTCTGGCAATGTATCACCATCGAAGGCCAATATGAAAGCACCTTTAGCAACCTGTGTATCCTTCGGACCCCGATGGACACGCCATACAAAATGTACACCTCGCCACTAAATTGGCGAGCAGCTTATCGTCGGACTGCAAAAGAAGGTCTCCGAAATATTATACCCTCTACCATATTTAAGCTCTTATGGGGCGTGATGGTTACAGAAACATCCCCAGCTTGTCACAAGCGAGTAACTTCTGTGACTGGGCAGAGGATGCTGTTTTGATCAAGACTCACCCAGATCTCACTTTGGAGAAGCCCTCCACCTCCCCGAACTTGTCCTCTAAACGCTCAACACAAATGAGGCTTCATAGTCATGAAAGATTTCCGATCAGCTCTTCAACAGACAAGGTACTGGGGTGAATAAGATCCTATGTCATCCTTAACCTTACGTTCCTGTTGTGGTTTGGTTAGCTATGGGAACGATTTGGGATTGTACTTCTGAGCATTGAATTGAGCTCTTAATTGCTTTGAGACTGCTGGTGTTTCGCAACCAGCAAGTGAAGACGGACTATGCTTCATCGCCTTTCATCCACCCTGATGCCAGCCACTGACCAGGGGCCCTCCCTACATGTACACCCAGCCACAGCTAAGGCCACCTCAGGCTGGCCTTTGTTGGGAGTCTACACCCCAGGGGAATGGTCACCTACCCCTTGTCTTTTTGTCATCAGTCTACTGACTGGTTTGATGCGACCCGCCACGAATTCCTTTCCTGTGCTAACCTCTTCATCTCAGAGTAGCATTTGCAACCTACGTCCTCCATTATTTGCTTGACGTATTCCAATCTCTCTCTTCCTCTACAGTTTTTGCCCTCTACAGCTCCCTCTAGTACCATGGAAGTCATTCCCTCATGTCTTAGCAGATGTCCTATCATCTTGTCCCTTCTTTTCAGTGTTTACCACATATTCCTTTCCTCTCCGATTCTGCATAGAACCTCATTCCTTACCTTATCAGTTCACCTAATTTTCAACATTCGTCTATAGCACCACATCTCAAATACTTCGATTCTCTTCTGTTCCGGTTTTCCCACAGTACATGTTTCACTACCACACAATGTTGTACTACAAACTTACATCCTCAGAAATTTCTTCCTCAAATTAAGGCCGGTATTCGATAGTAGTAGACTTCTCTTGGCCAGAAATGCCTTTTTGCCATAGCGAGTCTGCTTTTGATGTCCTCCTTGCTCCGTCCGTCATTGATTATTTTACTGCCTAGGTAGCAGAATTCCTTAACCTCATTGACTTCGTGACCATCAATCCTGATGTTAAGTTTCTCGCTGTTCTCATTTCTACTCCTTCTCATTACCTTCGTCTTTTTGCGATTTACTCTCAAACCATACTGTATACTCATTAGACTGTTCATTTCGTTTAGGAGATCATTTAATTCTTCTTCACTTTTACTCAGGATAGCAATGTCATCAGCGAATCGTATCATTGATATCATTTAACCTTGTATTTTAATTCCACTCCAGAACCTTCCTTTTATTTCCATCGTTGCTTCCTCGATGTACAGATTGAAGAGTAGGGACGAAAGGTCACAGCCTTGTCTTACACCCTTCTTAATACGAGCACCGTTCTTGATCGTCCACTCTTATTATTCCCTCTTGGTTGTTGTACATATTGTGTATGACCCGTCTCTCCCTATAGCTTACCCCTACTTTCTTCAGAATCTCAAACAGCTTACACCATTTTATATTGTCGAACGCTTTTTCCAGGTCGACAAATCCTATGAACGAGTCTTGATTTTTTTTTAGCCTTGCTTCCAATATTAGCCGTAACGTCAGAATTGCCTCTCTCGTGCCTTTACTTTTCCTAAAGCCAAACTGATCGTCACCTAGCGCGTTATAAATTTTCTTTTCCATTCTTCTGTATATTATTCTTGTAAGCACCTTCGATGCGTGAGCTGTTAAGCTGATTGTGCTATAATTCTCGCACTTGTCAGCTCTTGCCGTCTTCGGAATTGTGTGGATGATGCTTTTCCGAGAGTCACATGGTATGTCGCCAGACTCATTCTACACACCCACGTGAAAAGTCGTCTTGTTGCCACTTCCCCTAATGATTTTAGAAATTCTAATGGAATGTTATCTATCCCTTCTGCCTTATTTGACCGTAAGTCCTCCAAAGCTCTTTTAAATTCCGATTCTAATACTGGATCCCCTATCTCTTCTATATCGACTCCTGTTTCTTCTTCTATCACATCAGACAAATATTCACCCTCATAGAGGCTTTCAATGTATTCTTTCTACCTATCTGCTCTCACCTCTGTATTTAACATTGGAATTCCCGTTGCACTCTCAATGTTACCACCGTTGCTTTTAATGTCACCAAAGGTTGTTTCGACTTTCCTGTATGTTGAGTCTGTCCTTCCGACAATCATATCTTTTCCGATGTCTTCACATTTTTCCTGCAGCCATTTCGTCTTAGCTTCCCTGCACTTCCTATTTATTTCATTCCTCAGCGACTTTTATTTCTGTATTCCTGATATTCCGGGAAAATGTTTGTACTTTCTCCTTGCATCAATCAACTGAAGTATTTCTTCTGTTACCCATGGTTTCTTCGCAGCTACCTTCTTTGTACCTATGTTTTCCTTCCCAACTTCTGTGATGGCCCTGTTTAGAGACGTCCATTCCTCTTCAGCTGTGTTGCCTACTGCGCTATTTCTTATTGCTGTATCTATAGCGTTAGAGAACTTCAAACGTATCTCTTCATTCCTTAGAACTTCCATATCCCACTTCTTTGCCTATTGATTCTTCCTGACTAACGCCAGGAACTTCAGCCAACTCTTCATCACTACTATATTGTGATCGGAGTCTATCTGCTCCTAGGTACGCTTTACAATCCAGTATCTGATTTCGGCATCTCTGTCTGACCATGATGTAATCTAACTGAAATCTTCCCGTATCTCCCGGCCTTTTCCAAGTATATCTCCTCCTCTTGTGATTCTTGAAGAGGGTATTCGCTATTGCTAGCTGAAACTTGTTACAGAACTCAATTAGTCTTTCTCCTCTTTCATTGCTTGTCTCAAGCCCATATTCTCCTGTAACCTTTTCTTCTACTCCTTCCCCTACAACTGCATTCCAGTCGCCCATGACTTAGATTTTCGTCCTCCTTTGCATACTGCATTACCCTTTCAATATCCTCATACACTATCTGTTCGTCTTCAGCTTGCGACGTCGGCATGTATACCTGAACTATAGTTGTCGGTGTTGGTCTGCTGTCGATTCTGACTAGAACAACCCGGTCACTGAACCGTTCACAGTAACATACCCTCTGCCCTACCTTCCTATTCATAACGAATCCTACACCTGTTGTACCATTTTCTGCTGTTGATATTACCCAATACTCATATGACCAGAAATCTTTGTCTTCCTTCCACTTCACTGACCCCTACTATATCTAGATTGAGCGTTTGCATGTCCCTTTTCAGATTTTCTAGTTTATCACGTTCAAGCTTCTGACATTCTACGCCCCGACTCGTAGAACATTATCCTTTCGTTGATTATTCAATCAATTTCTCATGGTAACCTCCCCATTGGCAGTCTCCTCCCGGAGATCCGAATGGGGGACTATTCCGGAATCTTTAGCCAATGGAGAGATCATCATGACACTTCAACTACAGGCCACCTGTCCTGTGGATACAGTGTGCTCCCTGCCGCCGTTGGATAAGCAGCTGCAGCATCAAGTCGCATAACCCTAGCTTACTTGTTTGTTAGATAGTTTAATTAATTTCTTTGCGTGTTTTTGGGTACTTGCATTGTTTAATTCATATATTTCGGGCGTATTATAGTATTTGAGGGTTGTAGCATCGCGCCTTAGTACCTGAATAGTGTAAATTCGCGTAGTCGTCTGTCTTCTGTTTTTGATGTGAACGGCCAGTGTCGGTTGGTCAGTCAGGAGAGAGGGAAAGAAAGGACAGACTGTCTCAAACGCCGAGGCAGAGTCAAGGAGAAGGAGGCAACGGAAAGAGTAAGGAAGACAGTGAGATGGAGAAGAAGGAAGACAGTGAGATGGAGAAGAAGGAAGACAGTGAGATGGAGAAGAAGGAAGACAGTGAGATGGAGAAGAAGGAAGACAGTGAGATGGAGAAGAAGGAAGACAGTGAGATGGAGAAGAAGGAAGACAGTGAGATGGAGAAGAAGGAAGACAGTGAGATGGAGAAGAAGGAAGACAGTGAGATGGAGAAGAAGGAAGACAGTGAGATGGAGAAGAAGGAAGACAGTGAGATGGAGAAGAAGGAAGACAGTGAGATGGAGAAGAAGGAAGACAGTGAGATGGAGAAGAAGGAAGACAGTGAGATGGAGAAGAAGGAAGACAGAAAGAAACCAGTGGAAGGAAGACAGAAAGAAACCAGTGGAAGGAAGACAGAAAGAAACCAGTGGAAGGAAGACAGAAAGAAACCAGTGGAAGGAAGACAGAAAGAAACCAGTGGAAGGAAGACAGAAAGAAACCAGTGGAAGGAAGACAGAAAGAAACCAGTGGAAGGAAGACAGAAAGAAACCAGTGGAAGGAAGACAGAAAGAAACCAGTGGAAGGAAGACAGAAAGAAACCAGTGGAAGGAAGACAGAAAGAAACCAGTGGAAGGAAGACAGAAAGAAACCAGTGGAAGGAAGACAGAAAGAAACCAGTGGAAGGAAGACAGAAAGAAACCAGTGGAAGGAAGACAGAAAGAAACCAGTGGAAGGAAGACAGAAAGAAACCAGTGGAAGGAAGACAGAAAGAAACCAGTGGAAGGAAGACAGAAAGAAACCAGTGGAAGGAAGACAGAAAGAAACCAGTGGAAGGAAGACAGAAAGAAACCAGTGGAAGGAAGACAGAAAGAAACCAGTGGAAGGAAGACAGAAAGAAACCAGTGGAAGGAAGACAGAAAGAAACCAGTGGAAGGAAGACAGAAAGAAACCATACCACAGTTCATCAAGAGTAGTGACTGGTGCATTGTGACGAGCCAGCTGTTCGGCCACCATTGACCAGACGTTTTCAGTTGGTGAGAGATGTGGAGAAGGTGATGGCCAGTGCAGCAGTAGAACATTCTCTGTATCCAGAATGGCCCGTACACGACCTGCAACATGCGGTCGTGCATTATCCTGTTGAAATGTAGGGTTTCGCAGGGATCGAATGAATGGTAGAGCCAAGGGTCATAACGCATCTGAAATGTAACTTCCACTGTTCAAAGTTCCGTCAATGCGAACAAGAGGTGACCGAGACGTGTAACCAATGGCACCCTATAACACCACACCGGGTGATCCGCCAGTATGGCGATGACGAATACACGCTTCAAATGTGCGTTCACCGCGATATCCACAAACACGGATGCCACTGTCATGATGCTGAAAACACAATCTGTATTCATCCGAAAACATGACGTTTTGCCATTCGTGAACCCAAGTTCGTCGTTAAGTACACCATCGCAGGCGCTCCTGTCTGTGATGTAGCGTCAAGGGTAACAGCACCCATGGTCTCCGAGCTGATAGTCCTTGCTGCTGCAAACGTCGTCGAACTGTTCATGCAGATGATTGTTGTCTTGCAAACGTCCACATCTGTTTACTCAGGGATGGAGATGCGGCTGCCCGATCCGTTACAGCCATGTGGATAAGATGCTTGTCATCTCGACTGCTAGTGATACAAGGCTTTGGGATCCAGCACAGCGTTCCGTATTACCCTCCTGAACCCACTGATTCCATATTCTGCTAACAGTCATTGGATCTCGACCAACGCGAGCAGCAATGCCGCAATACGATAAACCGCAATTACGATAGGCTACAATCCGACCTTTATCAAAGTCGGAAAAATTATGGTACGCATTCCTCCTCCTTACACGAGGCATCACAACAATCTTTCGCTAGGCAACGACTGTCAACTGCTATTTGTGTACGAGAAATCGGTTGGAAACTTTCCTCATGTCAACACGTTGTAGGTGTCACCACCGGCGCCACCCTTCTGTGAATGCTCTGAAAAGCTAATCATTTGCATATCTCAGCATCTTCTTCCTCTCCGTATATATATATATATATATATATATATATATATATATATATATATATATATATATATATATGTGTGTGTGTGTGTGTGTGTGTGTGTGTGTGTGTGTGTGTGAATCAGCACTAGTTTGTAGGTGTCAGACACTTTATTAAGAGAAAACTCCCCTGAGCAAGTCTAACCGTTATGCACTACGAAATGCTGGCAGTGGGCGAGCCATGTCGGCTAATGCAAATCTGTCTAGTTCAGGGCAGAGTGACTCTCAGTGAATACGATTCTTTGAAATAGCTTGCGTCCTGTTTGTGAAATCTCTATGTTGCGGTCGGCTTCAGCAAGTCGGTATTTCGTTCACTGAATAAGCTGTACCTAACATGAACTTCTAATGTACATTGAAAAACTGATTTTTGTAGGGGTGTGCTAAGGACAACTTGTGATTCATGTTACTTTAGGTGATGTCGTTATGGGGAATTACGTGTATATGAGGCACAATATTAGCCCAAGTAATAAATCTGATACTTTTTATTTCAAATCCATACCAATGATAGATTCAGTTTAATGAAGCACAGTCTTTGTGAGTCAACAAGCGTTAGCTATTCACAAGCCTTTTTGGAAGCCTTGGGTGGAAGTAACAAGTTAACTACTCTCGTAGCCAATTCAATTTATATTTCATTCAGAACTAGTTGCCCATAATCAATATTCAGAAACACGATACTTTTTGTTTTATTAAGCTACTTTTTTGAGAGGGCAGCTGCATCAATCTGAATACACGTTTTATGGTATACAAGGTTGCCACAGATAGAGAATCATATTATGTATTAACGCAGAACTACTACTCATATTTTACTAATTAGAGGAAAGCTAGATCCTTGGAACATTCCATCTGGTTTCAGTAAAAGGAAAAGTTAACCAGCAGTAAATATTTTAAATCGCCCCCTTTGCCAGAAAAGCATTAGGAAAAAGTTTTTTCTTTCTGAGATTACAATACCAAAAAGGACAAATGTTGTTTTTATGTTACCTGGCATATGTCGATTCGAGAAATGGCCTCGGCCATTTTTCCGTGCAAATTAAAGATGTGTCAGTGGTGTGCTTAGCAACACACTGTTTGGAATTTTGGTACATTATTTACGCTGACACAATGGATATTGATGGTGAGCAAAGAGTGAATGCTAAGTTCTGCATCAAGCTCGGGAAAACCTCAAGTGAAACTTGAGCAATAAATGCAGGCGAGGCATTTTCAAGAACACAAAGGGTTTCACGAAGACTGAGATTCGAATCAACACGAACACGATCTGGTTGCCCGTCTGCAACACATACTGATGCAAACGAGGAGCGTGTAAGGCTTTTATTGCAAGCGACTTGCAACTGTGCGTGTGATATCAGGAGAGCTCAATTTGAATCTTGATGTGTGTCTTACGATTGTATGCGAAGATTTAGGCAAACGAAAAATTGTTGCAGTACGCGTCCCTCACACACTAACAGACCAACAGAAAGAGGAAAGAAAGGAGTTTCTGCTGAACTACTGGATAGAGTCACTCACACGTTTCTGTCAAAGATTATTCTTAGTGCTTAAGATTGGTCTACCGTTAACACCCTCACATGAAGCGTCAAGTGCTGAATGGAGGAATTTTCTGGATCATGAGCCTCGAAAATTGTGAAACGACAATCTTCGAAAACAAAGGCAATGTTGAACGCATTCTTTGATACTAAACGATTAGTTCGCCACGACTATGTCCTCGAGGTCAAACAGTGAACCAAACTACTTACATCGAAGTCTTGAAAGGTTTGCGACATCAATTTGACATCGCCCTTCTGATGTGCGGCATTCACAAGACTGTTTCTTACTGCACGACAATGCAAGACCCCTTAATGCTTCATCTGGTATTGAGTATCTGGTCAGTCACTCTATTACTGACATCCCACATCCACCAAATGAGCTGTGAGAAATGAACTTACAAGCACCACAGTTGAAACTTTCCATGCTTGCTTCTAAGACCTCCAGCAACGTTGGCAACTGTGTGTAGGTAGCCAAGGGGACTACTTTGTGGGAGCTAGTATCATGCCTTGGTAAGTGTAGTTTTCTATTGTTTTTTAAAAAAAAGTGTCTTGAGATTTTTCTGACAAACGGACCATTTAAAACATCACATATAAAGTCCATTGCGCTTTTTTAGTGTCAGACTCTGAGAATCGTCACACAGTAGAGTCATTTTCGCAGGGAGGCCAAACTTTATGCAGCACATAACAAACATCAACTGTTGCACTTTAAAGTACAAGAAAAATATCGACTATACAGAAATCATACATTCTCTAATAGCATGAAAACAACATTTAATTGCAAGACAAATCTTTGTTTCAGTGAATATAAAAATATATATCAGCCCAACGATTGTTCTTCTGGATAACATTCTCTAACCTTCAAAATATTTTAAATGTCTCTAATTATAATTAAAGTCCCCACATAACGTGAGATGAGAAACACACTTCAAATAATGTGTACCTTGGTCCTCATTACAGGGAATTTTGTAATAAACAGTAAATTGTCAGACCAAATTCTGTAACCATGGTAGGCCGCTAAACAGTCACATTTCATAACACCATCCACATTACTGTTGACGTTCATAGTCTTTCCACGATCAAAATAAAGCCGATAACTATTGAGTGTACTCAGCCTCAGTAAATAGTCTTTCCACGATCAAAATAAAGCCGATAACTATTGAGTGTACTCAGCCTCAGTAAATTCACTGTACACTAGCGTTTTGTGATGACTGCTAGTTCTTCTCATACTTCTGATGGCTTGATTTTTCTTTTCTCCTGTCAAATTTTAGAGTCTTGAATCGCCTTTTTTGAAATTTTTTCTTTCTATCTTTTTGATTCAAATCTTCTTGTCTTGCATATCCTCTTCTTCGTCTATAACATTAACATCGGTATCTATTCTTAAAAATATGCTCGTCTCTGCACGGTCAAACTGCATTCTTCTACTCGTTACGATAATTCTATGCTCTACATAAAATCTTGTGACTTTCGTCACAAACAAACTAAATAACTTTCTTCGAAGCTATCACTCTTTCTCACAGGTTGAATTTCTTGTCCTGTGTGTTCATCGTTAGGTTACCGAACCCCACCATCGACTGACCCTTATCATTTCCCGATTCCTCCTTATCAAAATTTTTCACAGATAGAAGTTTTCCTGCTACACGAAAGCGATCTCTATACGTGTAAACTGCATACAGTCCAAAGTGTTTGTAACATTAGAATACAAAAAAGGACGTCGTCTTTCATTTACACTTAAATACAAAATAACAAAAAAACTTATGGTACAACTTATATCACATTATCGTTGTTTAATGAATCACTGAAAATGCACTGCATTATGTGGCGGAGAAAATGTCCATTACAGTATCACCACGGAATAAGGAAAGAAGCAATCAGCCGGCATTTGTAGTTAACAGAGGAGATAAAGCAAACAGGAAAAAAAATACATTCCCAGTTGACTGGCAAATATTTCTTCACTCACTGCTTTGTTTCTTGAATGTCTTTTACACAAGAATAATCTGTTTGATGATTTCTGTTAGGGATGGCTGCCACGATAACTGTTTGCTACCTTACTAGACACACATTCACTGTCAGAGTTTCAAGTGAATGTTTCAGTTTGTTCCTGTGAACATCACACGCATCATCAAGTGTTGGAATCTATTGATTTTTTGATGCATTGCGTTTCATAAAAATTTCGTGCATACAACAACCAGGATTTGTTTGTAATGTTTGTAAAATTGAGTCACTCTCTTTGCGTGGTTGTCTGAACATAAGGTGTTAATCTAAGTTTTATTATGATTCATAACAGAAAGCGTTATTTCGGTTCCAATATTATGGCTAATTGTAGGCATGTTTTCTTTATTTGGCTGCTGAAGCACATTTCACTGTAAGTCAAACAGTCAGTCTCATGACATAATTGCAGCTATTGGGATATTTTTTCTGAAGTAGGGCATTAATATTTACTGTGGGATAGAGACTGATTTCTTGTGATATCTGTTCTTTTATTTATTTACTGCGGTTAGTTACACATTGCGAAGTGTCAGAAGCACTTGTTATTCGTTGAGTTACTCGAGAATGGCATTCAAATTGAATCGACGAATAACTTAAAAAAACATATGATTACAGTACTTTTTCTTGTGCCTTCAAACACTTTCGGACCGACGAAACGGACGACTCCTTACAATTTTATCTTATCGAGCGTATTTGGTGGTACCGAAATAATTTTTACATCCACTGAATGCATTCCGTGTGTTTCGAGTAGCAAAAGTGAGACGTGCTATTAGTCTATCAACAAACCAATAGTTCAAAGAACGTTTTTTGCAGTCTTTCTCCAAATTTTATTTTCTATTTTTATTTCAGAGACAGAGATACTTTTGTCAACTTTGCGCTCTGCTATGGTCCATTCGTGCGTTCCACCGCAGTTCGGACGAAAAATATCTGCTCAAGTAGCGTTGGCCTTGACATCTCTCTATTAGGCTCTATTAGGTTGCCAGTTCGGATGTCATATATGTCAAGCGACATTACCTCTACTCCGAAGGTACTGATCGCATTCAATTGATGCTGTATCTGTAGGGTGAAGATAGCAGAAGAGGTGTACACAAATGACGTCATTCAAAGTTATGAATAAGGTGACATGAGTGCAGCTGCCGTACTCAACGAATAACAATGAACTAGCAGAGCCAGGATTAACAGAGTTAAAATAATTTTGTACCGACCTATGACCCAGTTTTGCACTCGATGATATCCATGGCTGCATACAGAGGATAAAGTTACAATTTTGGTATGATCTTCAGAAGATGCAGTACAATCAATCAAACTGACGTAAATGAGCCAACACTTTCCATATCTATAGGGAATACAGACTGTACTTTTACATTATGTATATGTATTATGCACACTGAATCATTTAGTTATCCATACCTGAAAATAATGCGAGACAAACCTCTTCCGTGAGAGCTTGCCGTTTATTAACAGTTTAACTTGTTCTAACTCCCTTTCCTGAATAGCTAATCCGTGTATCAACGGAAGATGGAGGTGAGAAATTCATATAGATCATGTATTCGATATTTCAAAACAAACTGCGAGTAGAAAGGTGCGGTATTCTAGGAAGGCGTAAGGAGCATCACAGAAAATATCTTAGAAATCTCTCAATCATCAGATTTAAGGCGCAGATTTATATCGGTACAACTGTGCAATCTACAGACATGTAGGTATCTGTGACATCGAAGTAAACTTCGTAGGAGAAAGCAGATTGTGGGATTCCTCCGCAACGTTCCATCAATGTTTTATCCAACGGAGTCCTAAACATCTTATGGCCGTTATATATCTCTATATAATATGTTCACATGTGTGTACAAATTTCCAACCTATAGCCATTTGAGATATGGTGTTACACCTCATTACAGACACTTATCTAACCCACTCTAAAAACTATAAAACTAAATTGAGCTTCTCAGTGACCTACGAAGTGCATCATTGTGAAGTGAATTGGGTATTGTAAAATAAGCTAAAGTATCCGTCACAGGTGGAGGTACATGTTTACCCTATTTATGGCACTGTAGTCAGGTTTCCAAGTGCCTTATATTATCCTGAATGCACATCGTACTGGTTGGTGATAACGCAGCTGCATATGGTGAGCAATTACAAGTAATGTATCCTGTGGCCGCAAGGATATGTGTGTGGTGCTGTGGACATGGGGCTTACGTGTTTTGCACTCGGTTGACAGCCGGCTGTGATGTTTTATTTTAAACTGCTACCTTCGATTAGTTTCGAGAATGCGAAGCGTCTATCATTGGTTGCTATTAAATACAGAAAAATAAACTTCTTAGAATGTATGTTCGTCAACTTTCATGTTACAGTAACACGCTTAAAAAACTCGACAACAGTTGACGAAAAACAAAAGATTTATTTTTTGTTAATAAATTTGCCGAAGATTGGTAATGAAAATTCAAAACAGAGCAAACATGAACTCGAACAAAAGAACAACGAACAAAAGAACAACGAACAAAACTGAACAAGTAACTCAAACAGAACAAAAAACTCGAAACAAAGAGGAACTACTGGAACAAATAAATATTTTCTTCAGTTGCTGGAAGCAGCAACCGCAGCACGGCTGCTGAGCTCCTCGGCTGCCCCCTCCTCCACTCCTTGACGAGGTTTCTCCCTACCAGCAGCGTCCACCTAGGCAAACAGCATGGCTATAGTTGCGACAAAATCAGTCATCACATAGAACGTACATAATAAAATAACAGTAGCAAAGTATATCCAGACACTGTGAGGAACAAAGACATAATAGGGAACACCATTCTTATTATTACGTGTGTCGTGCAAAGAAGAGAAAAAAGAAAAAGAAACTTCAACCATATTCATAACAGCTGATAGCTAATAAATAAGACACTTTTACACGTCCTCTTAGGCCTGTTACAATTCATAAACTAGAGAGTTGGGCTATTTAGCAAACGACGTTGAGGCAGAGTGAATACAGCCATAGGCCGCCTTTAGAATCATCTTACTGTTACAGAGCAGCGGACAAAATAGAACATATTGCTTCTACGTGCTGATAAGAAACGCTTAGTCCTTTTCACCACAAGAAGACAAGACCTGGGGGCAGACTGCAAATCAGTGACACACAGATACAGTGGACCAACCACATCAGATACCTAGGTGTATTATTAGACAATAAATTTATGTTCAACTTACACATACAAGTTAAGAAAGAGAAGACAATAAGAGTAATTCATGTCCTACATCCCTTACTAGACAGAGAAAACGTGAAAGTCAATACAAAAATAAGACGTTATATGGCAGTCACTATTAAGGCCATGACATACAGAAGTTCGTTTTGGGGCGCAGTATTTCTCTTTTCATATGAGATGCTTGATACTCATTTTCAAATAACTCCAATTGTCTAGAGCCAGAGACCTAAATAGTGAACTTCATGAAGTGATGATAGGTTAGTTGGTTGATCAAAACAGCATTAAACTGCTTGAAAAATTAAAAATCTTATACCAGCCTCACAACATTTATAATATACAAGCACAGTCAATCGCCAAAGATGGCCTCATGTACGAGTTCCATGAGCAATGATAGAAGCTTTCGAGTTGTAGCAGCAGAGTATAATCAAGTCCAGGACAGGAGCACAACGTCCTGTTAACGTCAGAGAAGCACTACAATGATTCTAAGAAGTCCAGCCTTCAGAGAATACAGTACTGCTGCTAACCGTTAAAAAATATGAAAGAGAAGTAAATTGTTTACAAACAGGAGTCTTCGTCTATCGCACAATATTCAATGGGATACCATCTCTCTATTAGTAACGGGACTTTAATTAGATACACACTGAAACGATTTCTGGCAGGTTATTAATTAAGTTGTCCTTTCAATGTAATCCCTTTCTTGTAAGTAAGTATGATGTCGGTTTTGTTACTGTTATCGAATTATCTGTTCTGAATTGGTTGATGCTAATCTAAAACGGATAGTCAACTGCTTGCGAGCAGTCTTGTAACTGAGAATTACCCAACTTGGTGGTTTACTTTTATTCAATGAAGAACTGTGTGTCAGTTATAAGCATCGTTTGATTTCAGCTGTTACGAGTCCTCCAAAATTACCCATTTCCTCTCCTTCCCCTAGTGCACATTTGCTTATTCAGTACATTTTGCGGTCTCTGGACACCAAACATATTGTCCTATTGTGATGCGATATTATGCTGGGCGTCAGGGTATGAGAGAATCTGTTGCAATAAAATAATTGGAATTGCAAACGAAAAGACAACACACTGCCTGCCGGTGCATAGTGTAAAGTGTTACTGTATGCAACTGCCTCACACCTGAGCTACAGAGCCCCGTGTTACTGGGAGGAAGACACGCTGAGCACTATGGGACTTGACATCTATGGTCATCAGCCCCTAGAACTTAGAACTACTTAAATCTAACGACAACACACAACACCCAGCTCTCACGAGCCAGAGAAAATCCCTGGCCCCGCCTCATTCCAGCCAGCGAGACGAAGTAAGGTCTTCATTTGCGTCGTGATTAGGCATTTTCCTTTGTTACACGTTTTCCTGCTAAGGAATTTAATTTTGTCAGTGAGGTGGGGTTTGTTGTCTGGGTACTTCGAACATCTGAAATTAAAAGGAAATTTCTCAGGAGATAATTTATTTATGAACAAGAAAATAGGAATGCGGCCGAACAACATAGTAGACAGATGAACATGAGTAGCCAGATAAACATGAGTCTTAAACCCACATGATGTTAGTATGATAGGCTGCTAGTTTGTAGATCATTAGGAGGTGGAAATAAATAAAGTTTGAATAGACAAAAATATTCATTGCATGAAAAGAGAAAAAAAGTAATTGTGATGCAAGGCGAGAATTCGAGAGCAGGACAATATAAAATACGGCAGAGCACCATGAGCTATGGGCAAGTAATTGTTGAGAAAGGTGCCTGGAAAAATGTGCACAGAAATCACTTGAATTTGTAAATTTAAAAAATATGAAAGGAGGCTATCCATCTTTTAGAAACCTGGAGATACCAGAAGACTTCAGAAGACTATCGACTGTTTCAAAGGGAGCTCTAGGCAACCGCTGATTCAGAAAGAGAGATGTATTGCAAAAGATGACGAACAGTTGGTTTCGAGAGATGTGATAATGAGAGCTGCATAGGATCAAATGGGGGAAAAGACAACTCATCAGTAATGAATTTTATTCACGAAAGAAGAATATACCTAAATACAGAAAACTAAGCCAACACAGATGTGAATACATAAGTTTAAAAATAATGGAGATGAAACTCTAAACTTGACTGTGGGAATAATAGACGCTCCACACAGGAAAATTTAAGAAAACTTTAGAGACAAACTTAATCACATAAATCAATACCTAGGGCTCAGATGGCAAGACAGTATGAAGCAAGAAAGGAAAGACTGAAACTGGGATACAGTGTATGGACAGGTTCAACAAAGAGTACCAGCTTGAAGTAAATATTATCTAAACGGAAGAGGAATTAGACGAGGCTAAGAAGGTGCACATTATACTGTGAAAGGAATTTCACAGATCACTGAAAGACATATGTCGGAGAAGGACACCTGGAGTAGACAACCCATCTTTAGTGTTATTGGGATCATTGTGAGAAGCAAGAAAAAAAGCGATCACGAGACATGTAACACGTGCAATGTTGAATACATACTCTCAGTCTTCAAAAACATCTAATGATCCCACTTCAAACGTGGGAAAATTCCAAAGGGGTTTGAATGTTAATGGAATAGTTGGAAGAGAACTAACACGAAATTATTATAAGTTTAGGTTCAAGAGGGATGTAGAGATGCACGAATCATTACTGACTCAATTCTACGACTTGGGAGATAGACTGAAGCAAAGCAAACGGACGTTCATATCTGCTGCATTTCTGAAGGTAACAAGGATGAAATGCGAGACAGGAATGTGACAGGTTTTTAGCCTACTCCACAGGTTATTCGGTGTGGACATTCAGCAAGCAATACGAAAAGAAAAACATAAACTTAAAATGGAGATTTTAGTTCCTGGGGAAAAAAATTAAACTTTTAGTTTAGTCGATGACGTGACGGCACTTTACTTGAATTATCAGCTCAACGAAATGTGTAACGTATTGAAAATATGTTGTTTGCTGAATGCTAAAAAAGTGAAAGTAAGTTAGTTAAATGCAATAGAATAAAATCGAAATTGTGAGCTGTGGAGGGAAATGGATTAGGAAATGACAGTGAACATATCACAAGAGTTTTTCTACTTGGGTGGAAAAATAGCAGATAGATGCCGAAGTGCAGAAGACATAAAATGAGAACGCCAATAACAAAATTTTTTAACAGAGAAGGCACATTTCGATGTCACATGGTCTTTTCTGAAGGTATTTCTCTGCAGTCTAGCCTTCTACATGGATGAAACGCGAACTGATGATTTTGATGGGGAAGTGTTCCAGGAGAGTGCTGAAATACGAAGTCGACCTACGGCGTGGCTTACATGGGGAACTCAATCGAGCCGAGGAGACAAATATTTTCATGACAGAAAGCGAATAAAAGATGGAATCTGTATAGAATGCATCATGAAATCTCAGGGGATTATCAGGTTGGTGAAAAAGGACTGAGGGAGTGTGTGTGATCGCGGAACGTGGGATGTTTGTGAAATTCTGCTGATAGATGAAGATTTGAACATGTAAAGTGGACTCACATGATTGACGCTTGCCATAGTTTTGAAGAAACCAAGAGGCTCTCAATCGATGGACTACTGTGGCGAGCTGCATAAAGCCATTCTTCACACAGGAGACAACAAGAGCAACGGTAGTGCCTCGGGTTGATATTCTACTAGTTGCCTGTTCCGTACGTACTAAGGACTATGGCTGTACTGATGCTATTCACAGCAAAATAGTGGATGAGGCTAATTAGACGTACCCTTACACGAAAAATATTCTGTCATTGTATATTCTGGTAGCAGTGGCGACTGTAGGTATGTAACATAGGAGTTGTTCTTGTACCTTCACATGCAGTACCTTTATTAATCTTCTGACATTTAACACACTTCATCATACCATTCTCCTTTAAACTCGCCGTTGTTAATTCTTATTGTCATATCACATGATAAAACGTTCACCGTTATTTTGTGTGTTAGGTTATCCGCATTCTTTGGTGTAACGGTCAGTGAATTATCACTTTGTCACAGCAGTAAAATATGAGAGAAAAGATACTGAAGTTGCAGATAGGCTCAGTATCATTGTTCGCCTTGAAAATTTCAATGAATCTTACATCTACGCCCGACATGTCCTTAGATGTAGCTTTGGGTGAAACGAAAGTCCTCGTTACCAAGCTTACTGCATTAATGTAACAATTCCGTCGGTTCCTAAAATCTGCGTTACATGGAACGTCAAATTCTCGTGGGTATCAGGCACTGGAGTGTTGTAATTGTTTTTGATTGCTTTATCGATGACATTATACTTCATAACATGGTCATCTGTGGTATTCAGGCGACATGTCACTCTGCCTCCCGGTTTCATATCTTATTAGACTCATACCCTACTATAGCGTCCAGTTCAGCTCATAGGTTTCCTTACGTCGCTTTAACATGTGAGTACATCGCAATGTTTTCCTTTGACAGTGTTACGTCTTCGGTTTAATATTTCTGTTTGGTGCGTAATCGGGCAGACGAACCTATGCTACTGCGGTCATTGTTTACATTACTGACCAGCAGGTAGGTAATTTCCTCTGTTCTTTTCAGCAAATGGCTAAGGATGCAATCTCGTTGAAGAAAGAGGTACTTGAGATCACTTGAAACTAGTGGATCAGTTCATCTCCGAAGGAGTCGACTTCGGGGAAGTCTTACACTTCTAGCAGAAACAAGCTAGATACAGACGATATTCCAAAGAAAACTACAACGTGGCGAAGGTGTGAGTTGGCTAAGACACAGTACTCGAAACTAGTGTGTGCCCTTTTAAATGTTCACCGACTATCCAGATTTAGATTGTTCACGTTTCCATAAATTACGTAATACATTAATCGTCATAGTTGCGTTGAATGTTAGTCAATGGATTTGAGTATTCGTCAATTCCAAATTAGAAATCACGCTACGTAAATAACGTCTTTGTTGCGGAATAAAAGTTAACTGCTTATATTAGACAATAAGCATCTGTCATATAGACGGAGGGATGTAACTCCAGTCAGCAGTGACATACTGTCACTTGTGACTCGCAAGAACTATGGTCTGCAACTGGCACGACTCAAGTCGTTGCAGGATGCCATGTAACCATACCGAACACGAGACAATTTTGCAATGGAAGCTTATAATCTCTAGTGATACCATCGCGTTAGACATTGGATTCAGTTTAGCGTCTAGTAACTGAAGGACGTGAGTACACTCTAAATAACCAAGTGATGTAGATATATAGACAAACAAATTATTACAGTTTCAGTAAAACTGAATTGTTTATGTAAGAGAAAGGGCTTCACAAGTTGAGGGAGTCAATAATGCTCTGTTCCTCCTCTGGGCTTTATACCAGCAGTTTTTCGACGTGGCACAGATTATTGCAGTTGCTGGATGTCTTCCTGGCAACGTGGCATATTCTGCAGATCGGCGTGTTAGAGCACCAAAATCTCGAACTTGACAGAGGACCCTACGCATAACACTCCGAACGTTCTGAAATGGGGAGAGATCCGACGAAATTGATGGCCATGTTAGAACCTGACAAGCAAGAAGGGAGGCAGTATAAACTCTCGTCTTGCTGAAATATAAGCCCTGGATAGCAACAAACCGTTGCTGTCGTGCTGTAAAGGAGCCGCGAATGGAATCCAAGTGGTTCCAGTTGTGAAAAGGAATGACGCCCCAGACCTTCACTCCTGGTTGTCAGACTGTATGGCGGGCGGCAGTCAGGGTCTTCTCGAGACACGTCTCGTCGGATCATCGGTGCTCAACTCGAAGAGAGCTTCTTCGCTGAAGAAAATTCTACTCGTGTCAGAGAGATACCTAGCTGGAAACGCATATATATGGCCCACACACCAACCTGAATGTCGCCCGACGTAAGGACCGACAACTAGAAATAATGCTTAGTGCTCCTTTTCCATTCATAGCAGGACTCAGTTGGTTTTCATCCGTGGAGCCCTTACAGCACTGCGTTGCGTCGAAGATATTCAGCACCTCGTTTCATTGTCCTACATGACAACCATCATGGGATTAAATTTCAGCAAAATATTGTTCTTCCGCACAAGGCGAGAGTTTTTGCTGAACTTCACCAGCAAACTCGCCGGATCTCTTTCCAATTGAAAACGTCTGTAGCATTATGGAAGGGAACCTGCAACCAACTGAGGATTTTGAGCATCTAACCCGTCAGTTGGACAGAATGTGGCACGATATCTCAGGAGGACATCCAACAATGATGTCAATCAATGCCAAGGCCAACAACTGCTTGGAGAAGGTCCAGAGGTGTACCAAAGCGTTTCTGACTTGCTCAGTTTGTTAAGATCATCCAATATTTTTGAAAGCGTAATCATTTGTTTGTCTGCACCTCTACATCACGTCTACCGATATCCTTCCCATTCTGATACTTCGTTTGGGTGAGTCGTTCTTTTGTCTTAGAGTGTATTAGAGGATTGTAATATAGTGAATCTCTCGTTTCGTCCTTCATGTAAACGAGACAGTCGACTACATTTTAGCGTCGTGAAAGGTAACCGGATTGTGAGAGGTTCGCGAAAATTATCGTCCGGCAGTACAGACAGTCTGAGATGTATTCGTCTTTTCGTCGCTCCAAACTGAGTGGCCATTTATTCCTGGTAGCTCTTCATTGTACTAATAACACTAACTTACCTCAGCGGGATCCTCCTTAGGCAGATCAACGAATTCCACCTCTTCTTTCTTGCAAATAGTCTCGGCGTTCACAGTCAGTTTACAGGCGTCGTCCTCGAGCGGTGAAATTTCTTCCAGCACATCTGTCACGTTGAAACGCCCAATGACGCGGACCTGTGGATGGTTTGACTTCATCATCACTGAGTCAGCTGTAAGGCAAGCGCCTAACCTACAGAGAACCTTAGTCTAACTGACTTAACTCTCTTAAATGGGTTATACGAGATCTCTATGTGTAGATTGTAATAAAGCTGAAAAACAGTGCTACAGATGTCTGTTAAAAAATAAGATAGAGGTAGAGAACTAACAGGTACAGGTATGTAAAGGAGGGGGAACATTTTTATGGGCCAGACTGATCAGAAAGGCTAACGTGAATACTGGTAAGTCAAGGAGGAATAGTTAATCGGGCACTTGAAAATAAGAATTGTTAAGATATGTTCAGGTTCGAACATGAGAAGCAGGTTATTACCTATGCAGTGTTTTGTGCACACCATGATACAAAATGATAACACAGAAGGATGAAACTTGCTAAGAGAATGATGATCTAGGGACTTTAGACATTTTCTGTGGTCTATATGGCATGTAATCTTCGTGTTGGTTTTTGATTACTACTTACAATAGGAAACATACAGACGTATAGGAACTACGTAGCAAAATATGCAGTCAACTCTAAGCAAGGGAGGTTGCTAAAGAAAATGTCGATATATATGTTTTTTTTAATACTCTGTATCATGTAGTAAAGTTAAGTAATAATCCAATAATCGTGACAACGTTTGGAATTAAATGCAATATATTTGTCAGTTGTCCAGATAATTAATTTCATTTACAATAAAAGTGTTTAGTCAAGTATAAAACGTTCATACGTCTTTCACATTCATGTGTCATATACCAGAACTTGTATGATTGCTCTGAAGTTGATGAAGCTTTACGTTTTAATTCGCTCCAATAAAGTTACATCCGCTTCCCCCCAACAGATGTGGTTCTTCTACTTAACTTATGTCTGTTATACGCATGATTTCATATTTTTAACCTCCAAAAAATAGAACTAGTTCCTAATGCATTACTACTATTCATCTTGTTGAGTGTAATATTTTTCATCAACTGTTCTTCTTTACTAAATGTTTGCTGTTTCGTTACGTATCACACATTTGTATTCATCCACTGTTAACCCTTTTATATCTAGAATTATTACTGTGTTATCACGTGGAACTATTTTGCACGCTTTTATGTGCGTCATTCTCTTCTGTCAAATCATCCCAGCTAATAAGTTTAAGGAGCGTTTTTGCTCGTACAGAATCTGTCCCTCATCGAGTCATTCAATAAAGTATTCGACTTTCTTAGGTTTTCAGATAGCCAGTGCAACACCATTAACCACACAGTAGTAAATTTCAAGAAGGTATTATCCGAGGTACCCCTAACAGCACAGTTGTCGCAAGGCACCGTAACATGTAAAAAAGTGTGTGCAGTGGCAGCCGCAATGACGGGAGTATGCTGATTGAGACGTAACGTACCATCGTTGACGAGGTCATTAGAAAACTTTGTCTACATATGGGAAAGGATGATGGATGAAAGAGCATGTGTTCTTTTCGATTGGATGCATCTTGACTATGTTTTACAACAGTACCAGCAAAACGCGTAACACAGTTCGCACAAATTTTCATTTCCTACTAAGTTATTCATTTACTCTGATTAAGTACCTGAAGTAAAAAGTGGTCAGAGGTAATCCTCTTTTGTGACTAAGAAGCGCAATCTTTTGGTAAATACTACTATGTAAGGCGTATTTCGCACATTCTTTGTCTTCGGATTACATCGTTATGACGTTTGAAGTGGAACTATTTGCAGATAGACGACGAGCTAAATTCCAAAAATCCTATCTTCGCCGAGGATGTAGAGCATATATTACTACGACCAACTTTCAAATCCCGCAATGATCACCATTCAAAGATAAGGGAATTTACAGCTCGAACTGAGGCTTTCAGTCGATTTTTCCTCGTGCGAACCGCAAGTGGAAAAGTGTGTGTGTGTGTGTGTGTGTGTGTGTGTGTGTGTGTGTGTGTGTGTGTGGTGATGGTGGGCGGGGAGGGGGTATTATGATTATAGCTCGAGTAGTGCCCTCCGCCACACACCGCATGGTAGCTAGCGGAGTATATTTGTAGATATAGAACTTTCCCCTAAGATGTTGCTCAGCCTGCGACGTAAGGTGATCCAAAACACTGTTACAGCCACCATTTAAATAATTTAGCCCCGAAGGCAGTCTACTACGGACTCCATAAATCAAAATTCTTTCCACATTTATTTTTATAAATTGCTGTCCAATACAGACGTCGTAATAGTGTAGTAACTATCTATAACTTCGGCATTAAATCCGAACGATACCGGTGTGGCCGAACAGATGGGATGGCACTGTTTCAGTTCTCGTGGTACGTCTGTCAGGGCCACTAATCATTCGCCCGTTCCTTACGGCTTGTGCCATTGATTCCATGTGATCTCTGCCAACTGTTCTTATGCTGTTACAGTTTTTATACTCTTACAGTTTAATTATCCAGATAGTTTTCATCAAGAACTTAATTACAAGATCACGTAAGGGTCAGCATTAGAACAACCGTTGGCAGTATCATAATAAGGCAAAACAGACGCCACGAAACTTTAGCTGGAGCAATTATGTGTGGGCTATGTTAGAAGGTAGATAAAAGAGTCCCAGTAGAGCGCCTTTGTGGATGTCATAGAATATTCCATAAGTTCATTCGGAATCTTTATGACGTCCCTGTTGAACTTTACAAGGGACTGAACCATCGTACCCGTTACCACGCATACTGAATTGGTGTAATAGTCATTCCGTGTCTATCGTGGCACGTTCACCATATAGTCGGCTACAATCATTGAGATGTTGTGATTCCTTCTGTCTTCTTTATCTGTCCCCTGCTGCCACATAACTTGTTAATTTATGGCGTTCATAGTCATTTATTTCCAGCTCTTGGTTTCCCATGCCCTGACATCTGGATGTCGGATCCGAGACATCAGTTCAACTAACAGGTTTGCCTAACGTCACACAATTACAGAGCTGCATCGCAGCTTTACCCTTTACTACTGATACGTCTTCGCAATGATACCTCTGTTTAGTGCGTGCTGATGAGACAAGTTGTGCAGCTGCGGTCTACTGTTACAGCACAGTGAGGCCTGCAGCCGACCTCGTCTGTTCCCCCCACAAAATGGCTGAGGGCGCAGTCCACTGTGAGCCACGGGTCAACTTAAGCTTAGTTGCAAGCAACAGAACAGTCCAGCTTTGATGCGGTCGTATGTTTCAGTAAATTATTGTATCTTTCTTTAGGAGACAAGGTACACAAATGTTTATTTCCGCAAGAAATTACAACGCGGTGCGTTGGTTAAGACAAAGTGTTGAAATCAATATGTACTATGATAATTTCACTTTTCTCCTGATGTAACTACTCCACGTTAACATAAATCGCTTAACACTATCCTCCTCGTAGTTGCGTTAATAATGAGGCCAACGGTTTCAACCTCCCTCGGCCCACAACTCGAAATCGGAGTGTATGTATAACGCCTTCGTCGCAAACTGAAAGTCAGCTTCCAATCTTACACGTTTGACTCGAACTTACGACACCGATGGACGTATGAGTCTGGTCAGCAGTAGAGCTCGACCAGCTGCGACTCTACAAGGCTGTCGTCTATAATCGGTGCATCTCAACTCCTTTTAGACCGACATGTGTCACGATAGTGGCATTCCGAAGTCATGGCAATTTTACATCTGAAGCTTACTGTATCTCAGAAAAATTAAGTTCTATCTGAAGTTTACTTTAACGTCTTCTAACCAATGGATGTTAGTCTTACTGGATTGTAATAAAATGTAAATTTGACTCTCGACTGCATTTTGCTTTCATGAAGGCATGTCTGGAGTGTGAGAGATTCGAAATAAATAAATAAATTTCGCAGAGTGGGTGGCTCTGCAGTGCATGCTGTCAGACGTGTAACTGGCTTTTCTCCGCTGTCACCCTCTCAGGCCGTTTCTCCCTGCTAGCTATTCATGGCAGTAATGCTACTGACTTACCTCAGTACGGCCCTCTTGCGGAGCATCGATCAACTCTGTCTCTGGTTTCTGCGGTAAAATTTCAGGTTGAGCACTCCGATCGCAAGTGTCGCCCTCGAAACGTGGAATCTCTCCAGCCACCTCTTCTTCCCCGAAGTCCCAAGTGAAATCAACCTGTGGGACATACGAGTTTATCATCACTGATTCATCTAGGACAGCATGTGTCTAAAGGACAGAAATGTTAAGACGTCTGTCTCAGCATTCTTAAATGGATTACATATTAAGTAACTAAGCCTTAATTGCAGACAGTGATGAACGTGAATTACAGTGTGTTTAATGTATGTCAAAATTGTCAAGATATGGGCAGGTTAGAAAAAAATAAGCAGATCATTGCATATACAGTGGGATAGGGTGCGTGATATTATAAAATGATTAGACCATACACAAGAGCGACACCGAGCAAGAATATGATGATCTAAAAACATGACGCATTCTTTTTTAGCGGTATGATATGTAACGTATTCGATGGTTTTTGGTTACTACTTGCAATCTTACAGCAACTACGCCGGTAGATTTAAAAAAGGAAGATTATTAATGAAAATATAAGTATATTTTGATATTGCTATGTTGTATTTTTCGCCAGGATGAAATATTACGCCTGATTAACAATGCATCATGTAGAGTTATTTACTCTATGTTTCTCAATGTCTTGATATATTGTTTTTTACAATAAAAGTAATTAGTAACATATCTTAAATTCATACTGCTTTCACACTGTCTTGCTATATTATAAGAAGATGTATAATTCCTCCGAACATATTAATACCGTTATGTTTGATTAATTTACACCAATTATACTAGAGCCACGTCTCCCTATGTATATTGCTCTTCATCTTCCTTCTTCTTCAGTTTAATAGCCTAGCATCCCTTTCCACATTTATATCCTTGCATGCAACCTTAGTTTTACCTTAGGGTCTTGTAACAAGTTGACGATAATATTGGTCTGTAGTAGAGTGAATCTCTCTCATTGCTCTTCTTGTAAATCTGAGTGTCAGTTGCAGTCTCTGATGCTTTGAAAGCACCTACGGACCTTGAGCGATTCTCAGTAATGCACGTAAGTGCCAACGAAAATGGTATAGGCACGTGTACTGAAATACAGAAATATGTAAACAGCAGAATACACCGCTGGAGTCCGCAACGCCAGTATAAGACAATAACTGTCTGGCGGAGTTTTTAGATCGGTTAGTGCTGCTACAACGGCACGTTATCAAGATTCAACTTAGTTTGAATGTGGTGTTATAGTCGGGAAACGAGTGATGTGACACGGCATCTCCGAAGTAGAGATGAAGTGGGGATTTTCTCGTACGATCATTTCATGAGTGTACCGTGAATATCAGGAGTCCGGTAAAACGTCAAAATCCAGACATGAGTTTGGCCGGGAAAAGATCCTGCAAGAAGGGGAGCAACAACTACTGAAGAGAATCGATCAACGTGGTAGAAGAGCAACCTCACCGCAAATTACTGAAGATTTCAATGCTGAGCCATCAACAAGTGTCAGAGTGCGAACCGTTCAACGAAACATCATCGATATGGGCTTTCGGAGCCGAAGTCCCACTTGTATACCCTTGATGAGTGCACTACACATAGCTTCAAGCCTCGTCTGGGTGCGTCAACACCGACAATGGACTGTTGACGAAAGTGTTCCAGTTTCTTTGGCTCTTCAGTGTATTACCTGGCAGTGGAGGATCCCGCAGTGCACACCATCTGAGATACCATACTGAGATACCATACTTCCCTCTCACCCTGTGTGGCCGTTCTCTACTGCTTCTTTATCATGGTAGTAATAATATTGACTTACATCAATGGGATTCTTCTGTTTCCTCTCTCGTCTCTTCCGGCGGTTGCGAGGTTCTACAGGAAGCTTGCAGTCGTGGGCAACAGACGGAGGCATTTCTTCGGCCACATTTATCACCTTGAAGCGCCCAAAGATACGAACCTGGGGGAGTTTTGTTTTTACCATCAATAATTTAGGCAAGACGTCATGTATATAGCAAAAATAATGGTTTAGATATCTGAATCGTAATAGTTAAGCAGACTATGTGTTCAATAAGTCGCCCGTAGTTGTAGTTTTAAGGAATTTTAGTACGGTGCTACTGATGTGTCCTGAAAGTAAAGATTTGGAATAAGGTAGAGAACTAAGAGGAACAAGAGTGAAAAGACAAAGAAAGATATTTGCGGAGCACACTTAGTAACTTACCTGTAGTTTGTTTCCACTAGTGCTAAGGCATCAACAAACAGTTAACTTACGACACTGCAGCAAGTAAATTCCGAGTGCCAGCACACAATAAAATACGCAGGGAATTTACAAGTGAGAGTACTTACTAACGAAAATGTAAATTTATGTTTATAATTATCTTTGTTATCACAGTAATTTCTCTTAGATTATTCTTCCCATCGTCATTTGAATTTATCTTTTCTCTTCCTTCACACCGCTAATCAACCTCGAATTCCGGTTCTGCAACATTACAGGGGGTCTCTACGACAGGACTGTTATCTTTTGTTTAAGAATCCCCGCGCTCTAATACCCTCTCTAACACCTCTGTACTCTCTGTTCCGGTTATCTATTTTCTTACCAACTATTCTTAAATTTTCTAAACTTCCTCCTGCATCGGCTCTAGGTAAGCGTTACATGGACTGAAATTAATTTGTGTGCAGTAATTTGAGGAAGTAGTATTAATCCACCGTATAAAAATGCACATAATGGCAGAACGATATAATGTGTGTTTTAAAGTCATCTTTCGTCTTCCTTTTAAACCGAAAGCATACGCTTTTACCAGTTTATGGAAGTGCTTAGCTTTAAGCAAGGATATCCAAACTAACACTCCCTATGGCCGTATCCTGTCTACTGGAGACTGAGGTAGCACGTCGAAAGCTCTTGCCAGATTCTGGTGCACTGAGTCACTGTTAACCTTCATTTTTCATTTCGTGAAGACGGAGCGCCGAAGAACACTCTTGCGTATGAAAGGAGTGATATTTTCCGAACCCCCGGCAGTTTAAACAGAGGAATCTTAGTGCACGAGTACTACCGCTGCTTTTCACCGTATATATACCTTAGGTTCTTGTAACCAGGGCAAAATACTATTACTGGATTGTAATAAAATTCAATTCTTATTTAGTCCTTTATGTACAAATGAAGCTCTCGTTCTTTCTTACCCTTTCTTCGAGTTTACTACACATGGTTGTATTGAAATTGACTTACCTCTGCATCTCCGTCCTTCAGCGTAAAGTCCACACTGTTATCTCCATTCTTGATGCTACTGGCTGATTCTGGGGTCCACTGGCAGGGAAATATCTCAAAGACAGAAGGCACTTGTGACACCCTCCTCTTTCTCAAACGGCCATAAACCTGGAAGAGTAGATTGTATATTTCTAACAGATGCGAATGTTCTAGACACTTGACTCACAATACTGGAACAGATTTTATACAACGTAAGCAGACCATAACTGTACCGTTGTAACTAGGCTGTTAAGGCTTTTATGTTGGCGACGCCACGTAGCGTTATACATGAAAATCACTGACTGTGCTGTGTGAAGTCTGTGGCTGGTTTGCATTGTTGGAATATTCGCTATTGTAGTGTTGGGCAGCTGTATGTGAACAGCGCATAGTGTAGCGCAATTGGAGGTGAGCCGCCAGCAGTGGTGGATGTGGGGGGATAGATGGCAGAATTTTAAGAGCGGAAGATCTCGACGTGCATCCATCAGAAAGAGTAAATTTGTAATACTGGATATCATGAACTGATTATATATATATAATGACCTTTCAATGTTATTAAGGTAAATACATTGTTTGTTATCTATCACAACCTTTCATTTGCTGAGTATACCTATCAGTAGTTAGTGCCGGCAGTAGGTAGAATCTCTTATTTAGCTGGCAGTAGTGGCGCTCGCTCTACTGCAGTAGTCCGAGTAACGAAGATTTTTGTGAGGTAAGTAATTCATAAAAGGCATAGGTTATTGTTAGTCAAGGTCATTCTTTTGTAGGGATTATTAAAAGTGACAATGCGTTGCGTTAAAAATATTGTGTGTCAGTTTAAAGAGTGAACTGACTGAGTAAGTTCAGTTTTGCTGAGCTGTATGAAAATCAAATAACGTAAAGGTTTCCCCGCACAGTAATTCATTAATTTTTCAAAGGGGATGTTTCACGGTTTAAAGGATGTGAAGTATACTGCTACAGATGGCGATTATAAGTTACGACATCAAATAAGGTAGAGAACTAAGAGCTACAAGAATGAAAACGTGAGGTAAGATTTTAATGGAAAACACTAGACAAAGCTGTGGCACGGTAATATGACTGCTGTTAAGGCATCCTGTAATTGTTAGCCTGATTTTTGAAAGGAGAAAAATTGTATGTACAAGGAAGGTTTAGAGTATGTGAAGCAAATGTGGATAGATAAATACAATAAACACGTAGTGAAATATGAAGGCCGGAATATGCCGCGCTGGAACTCGAGTACGAGATCTTTGCCTTTCTGTGAAGTTTTGAAGTCGGGAAATGAGGCACTGGTGGAACTACAATTGTGAGGACACGTGGTGTGACGTACTTGGTTAGTACAGTCGATGGAGCACGTGCCCGCAAAAGGAGAGTTCATGCTACTACCATCATACCACTGTGATCTCTATGCTGCTGACGAATGTAATGAATTTGAAAATTCGTTAAGAACATGAAGATTCCAAGCCACTCTGGGTTGCAGAGAAAGACTGGTACATCAAATATCATTTAAGCAACACACATCTGTGTACATGAAACGCATATCCTTACAGCAGGCGTAATGAAAATAATGCTCTGTCATATAGCTCTGCTTAAGGTCATGATGTCAGAAATGGGAAAATGCGTGATATTCCTCTCAGATGCACGCTGGGA
Source organism: Schistocerca gregaria (assembly GCF_023897955.1). NCBI lineage: Eukaryota > Metazoa > Arthropoda > Insecta > Orthoptera > Acrididae > Schistocerca > Schistocerca gregaria. The sequence goes on from NW_026062099.1 coordinate 103,836, forward strand.
AGAGTATTGACAAGTTAAATAACTGTAGACGCATTACAATCTACTGTGCATCTATTTTAATATCGCGCAGTCTCTGATGGTGTGACATGTCTGGGCTACATCTACTAAGGGAAATGAGCTTTTCTATTAAAAGATATATAGTTTTCCTAAATATCTGAACCATTCATTGATTGCTACACCTAAATATTCTCAAAAGGATCGGTGTTTCATAATACCAGGCATGTTTTTACTGTTTGACCCACATGTCTGTAACAATATCGACTGAATGTAATTTTCACCTGCCTTCATGCGCACTTCACTTTACTATTTATTAAAAACAGCATGCTGCTGTCCGCAGCGTTGCGACTGATTGTAACATTATGTATAGAAATTGCCTCCTAGTAGGACGAAAGTAAGTCCGCGGTCTTCTTATCTCAAACCGTTAATGAGTGCAAGCTTGACTGAAGGAAATTATAATGTAATATACACACACCGTATAAACACAGACTGTACAAATGATTATTATATTTGCGTCGATGGACAAAAATGACGATTGTAATTATTAGTCTCTCCCTCTGCGTGCACAATAAAATGCGAACATAGAAAATATGGGCAGTATGTGACGTATGGAAATTTTGTCAGTCCGATATGCGTACATGTATAGCCGAAACGATTAGGGCGACCACTCGCGAAGAACAATAAATCTGGGATCGAGCGCCGTTCGGTTACAGATTTCAGTGTGTCACATATAAAATCTACTGGTGACGGCAAAGAGTATTCGATATTTGTAAATATAGTTTATAATTTCAACGTTATATTTTCTTCAGTTCAGTTTACTTGCTTACTTCCAACCATTAGTGTTGTTACCGTTGTCACTAGTTATTACGAGTTTATATAATATGAAGGTATAGCTATGACCCTGATCCGAAGATCATACGAATGTGGGCGGCTAATGATATGGGGGTGAAGGATACGAAGACGTGTGGCTGCAGTAGGGTTACTTGGCTTGATCCACGTTTATTTCACTGTCTCTGAAGATGCACTTATAAAACGGTGGGGTCAGTGTGCACTGTAGAAGGAGCTGTCGCTTATTGATGGCTTGTTTATGACAACGAGTAGTTAAAGAGAGTTTAGCAGAGTCCAGAAGCTGATACAGTGAGCTTCAGTTTTGTGTTATAGCAGTGTCTATATTAACTGTAATGTAACTGGTCGTTGGCTTCATTATGGAACTTTTCATACACCTTGGAGTTACTCAGTGCTCACCTTGTCCATGTCCACTTTACTGTAATCATAGGCTTCAGTCGAATGTGCTTTCTTTAATTTGTCCCCCAAATCACGTGTCTTCTTCCTGCAGGGAAGACACAGGCAGCATAACATGCTGTAAAGCACCTGCGAAGACAAAAGAACATTATAACACATGTGATTCAGAGTTTATGTATTGAGAGAGAAAAATGACACCGTCTCAAACTCTTGCTGCGGAGCAGTCAGAAAGTTACGAACTTTTTGTGGGCTAGCTCCCACAAGGAGTTGACCCTTTCCTCAATTTGTTTGAAAAATACCCTAAAACTACAAAATGTCACGTGAAGAGTACTGGAAACTCACAGGCCATCCCCCTGCTTCCTCTGTCCCAGGAAAGAATGACATGTCACGAAGCAGGCACGCAAGTAACCTTCACGACGAATGGCAGCCACCATCAGTCCACGCGTAACACCAGCACCATCACATTAACAACCGAGGTACTCTTCCCCACCAAAGTAGAGATACACATGAGAGATTTAAGAAATGGAATTGAATGTGCTGTTACCTATCACGGTTTTCGGGGTCGTTCAGTGGAGCGTTCGGTCAGCCACAGAAAATCAAGAGAGTCTTGCGAGATACTTCATACCCAAATATATCTGCAGCTTGCGTTTCCGAAACGTTTTTGGCACAAGAGAGACGTATCGTTTCTAGACAGTTTTTTATTATCAGATCGAGCAGACCAGAGTGGATGGGCGGTGTCCCTGCCCTGCTGTGGGAAGAAGATACTTCTTCGGAACGACAGATCAGTTTCCCTAATGTAAGACTGTAGATATCAGTAGCACAGATATAATTACGTTTTGTGTTATTCACCCTGTTATCGGTACGTTTCTCCCCGGAAAGCAATTTATGCGAATTGGAGTGGAATGCACTGTTGAACAACCTCTGGTGCTCTGTGGGGATCCCAACGCTTACATCGCAAGATAGGTAAATTCGTACCGGAGAAAACGAATCCTATCGAAACACATAATTCGAATATTTTCCTGTTTGAAATTTCTCTGACTGAAGTATGGTCTACCAGCCGCCTCATTATGGTACCATCAGCGCCTTTAAAATTTTCCCAAATATTTTTGCACGCCAACATATTCGCACTCTATGTAACATGCAACTCATCTCTCATTCCGACAAACTCCCCTAGCTGTAACCCACACCCCTACTACTACTGCACCCCCTCACTGTCATTGTCTCCCTCTTCCTCTCTCTTACTGCAGCTATTTCATTCTCCACTTCAAACGGCCGACGCCTTCTCACTGTCACTCTCTCGTCCTCGATGTCACTGTCATAGACGCTGTCTCTCTTTATCACTGGCTTTCCTCACTTCCAACTGCACCTTCCCTTTACTCCTGCCTCACTGGCACCGTCTCCTTCACTCTTTTCCTAGCACTAGCAACTACGATCCTATGCCACTGTTTCACTCTCTTTCTCTCACATTACTAATGTCTCCTTCTGTCTTATTATGCCACAACCACCTTTTACTATCTTCCAGTATATCTGTGTCTTTTCCATTGCCACTTTAACATTCTCTCTCTGCATAAAAAAGCGCGAGAATTTGCCTGCAAGCCAAAAACTTTGCGAAAATTTTTTATTGCTGTTGTGGAAAGTAAGATGAGGCAGCTGGTACTTCAGTTTCAGTCAGAGTATATTAAACAACAGCGTCCTCCGGTAGGAGCATTTTTCCGCTACTTCCCCACTTTTGCCAGCCACAGTGAGGCACATCACTCATACGGATAGAACTTTATGGGTCAGTAAAATTTTGATACATTACTTATATGAAACTGAAATATTTCGCATTTAATTTCACATCTCACAAAGGATTTAACGCGCACAAAACTTCCCCTGCACTGCAGTACCACAACGTGGGGTTCATACAACATTTTAGAACTTGTTCATCGGTGCTGTGCCACTTCATAAACTACGTTTTCGTCTCACAACGTATTACAGTCTTCGTTACACGTTAACATCCCTGTGATATTATGGAATACGGGAATTTCGCAAATCATTTCGTATCATTGACTAGCACGTAAGTAATATAAGATCTCCATATCTTGAAAAGACAACGCCCATTGCAGGAAGACAGATGATATAACTACCAGGTTGTAGAAATAAAAAAAAGTCAGGAACATCTGAAACAAATAATTATTGTGAAACGTTGAATAGTGTTACTAAGATTCCCCATGTATTGAATACACTATGAAAACTCAGAAATCGCAAATGGAGCTCGGACCAAATGTTTGCCTTGCGACTGCAGTCCCGTTATTCCACCGGTAGCCATAGAATGTTGCAATATCCTGTGATCACCTTGTCAACTAAAAGAGTTGAAGAAAATATTGAAGTCCTCGACGAACTCTGTTCTTGGAATGGATCGTGTTCACTATCCTTCCCTGTGTAATTCGCCAAATAGTGCATTGACAAAGTTTCTACGAACTTTCAACGGTATGTGGATGACACTCTTCTCCTCACTGAACAGTTCAAATAATTATTCCAGCTCCATGACCTAAAGCAATGGCCGGAGTACAACGTTGTCTTGAGCCAGAAGAACCCTTGTATAGTTTATTAAGACCCACTCAGAGTGGTAGCTGCGATAGAAGTATTTGCTTTCAGAAAACCAGGTGGGGTTTCCGAAGGGTAACGGAAACTATGCGTTCTTCGTATTATACATTTTGAAATTTTTCGAACGTTCATCACTAGGCAACATTTTTGCATTAGTGTTTATCGACGTAAAAGTGCGCACGACAATGTTTAAATTTCACTTCTACTACAAAAATTAAGCGATATGTGTATTCTAGAGACGTTTTTGTTTAGTACTGAAACCTTTCTAAGATACAGTGCTCTGACTGCAGAACAAATAGCTCGTACAACCTAGAGAGGACTGCCTCAGTGCTCCATGCCCAGCCCTCATGTTTTAAACGTACACACGAGATACGGACCACGGACAACATCATTTCACCCGGCACTGAAACTACCCGGTTTGCAGATGATTTATACCTTTTTCCTATACAACACGATCTTGGAGCCTAGTCAGCGTCTTGAATCCTGTACAGCATGATCTTGAATATCTTTGCATGGCTTTAGACAGAGTCGTTTAGGCATTAACTCGCTGTTACAATGTCAACGACCTAACAATTTCAACTCAGAAATGTTCCATTGTTCTCTTTAACAGGAGATGGTTGCGACGGTGTAATTCATCCATTTTACTACATAGTGTCTCCTTCCCATAGGCAACTGAAGCCTGTGGTGTTTGGAACGCACTTCAGATGGGATGATCACATATCTCTTGTAATCAGAAAACAGCATTAACATTACGATATCTGTAGATGTAACTTGGTAGGGTGTGGAGCCCACCGTTCTCTTTAACATATCCTAGGGCCTCCTCCTCTCAGTCATCGATTATGGATACCAAAGGTGCACCTCTTAAACTTGAAGCAGTACATTTCGGTTGCCAGCGACTTCGCCTTGGAACAATGCGATCAACTTCGACAAATACATTACCAGTACAGACTCTTGAATCTCCACCGTATGAACTACTATTTCGCCTCACACCCCGTTACACATGCATATCTTACTTGTTCAAGTAGGGTAACTTTCGAACTTCGTCTCACGGAAACGGCCTCGGTATTGTAGGAGTATATCGTAGGAAATCCAGTCATATGCTATTAAAATCCGTCTTGGAATCCGCGGCTCGGTTTTGGTAGAAAGTATACATGAAATAACAATTTTGGGAGGTTTTCTGACAACCGCAAATAAATTAATGATACTTCAAGAAGCCTCTTAAGGCACACGATACACCATATCAAACGCAAAAGGCAGCAAACGATTGTGTCCGTTGGCTACAGCAAGAGATAGTGTGCAATATTCATATTTTGAACGTGCACTGTAGCACAGTTTCACTAAGACGATGCTCCTGTTGGGTATACAATATAAAAGAACATAGCACTTAACGAACAAATCTGTTCGTCAACTGCCATGTTCTTGTATAATGATCCCAACTCAGCCGGCCGTGGCGGCCGAGTGGTTCTAGGTGCTTCAGTCTGGAACCGCGCGACCGCTACGGTCGCAGGTTCGAATCCTGCCTCGGGCATGGATGTGTATGATGTCCTTAAGTTAGTTAGGTTTAAGTAGTTTCAAGTTCTAGGGGACTGATGACCTCAGATGTTTAGTCCCATTGTGCTCAGAGGTATTTTATCCCAACTTGTAATATTTGCTATTATTAAACGAGTCTTCACGACTTTAATATTTGCAGTGATGGTGGTCATTCAGTGACTAAAATCGATTTTCTGTAATAAATGCTTTCACACCCTTTACGACCGATGCTGCCGATTTTGTTGTTTACATACTGTCGATTGTCAACGATGGCTGTCCTCTCTTGATGTGTCTTATCCACAAAGGCAGCTCTGTTGACGTTCTCACGTTATGTTTTACCAGATGATAGGGTTTCTGCTTAATATGGCATGACACATTACGATCAGATTATTTCTCTAATGTTCTGATGACAAACCGACAGCAAGAACGTGGAATTCTTTCCTAACACTCCTTGACACTCCTTCAAACAATCGTGGAGAATACAGTAGCTGTTGTGCCGGAAACGGACCCATAGAACGTATCCTGCTACACATTGTTCAATGCATTAAATGTGACAGATCTCTCTATCCCAAAAACGACATGCTACTTCCTTACAGATTGACAGCTCTGTGACATGGGATACGAAATCTTCACAATTACTGGGCAACGTGGACTAGTGCGTAAGCAATATAAGCTCTCCTTATCTTCGGAAGACAACGAACATTGCTAGAAGACGGATGCTAAAACTAACGTGTTGTACGAAAGAAGTAAAAACGTCTTATCTGGATAAATTATTGTGAAACAATGAATAGTGATATTAAGATATCTGATATGTGGAGTACAACAAGGAATCTCAGAAATCGTGACTGGAACCCAGAACAGAGAGACTTCGTTAGATGTTGTGCTTGACAACAAAGTACTTCTACATCTACATCCACATCCATACTCCGCAGGCCACCTGACGATGTGTGGCGGAGGGTACTTTGAGTACATCTATCGGTTCTCCCTTCTATTCCAGTCTCGTACTGTTCGTGAAAAGAAAGATTGTCGGCATGCCTCGGTGTGGGCTCTAATCTCTCTGATTTTATCCTCATGGCCTCTTCACGAGATATACGTAGGAGGGAGCAATATACTGCTTGATTCCTCAGTGAAGGTACGTTCCCGAAACTCCAACAAAAGCCCGTACCGAGCTACTGAGCGCGTCTCCTGCAAAGTCTTCCATTGGAGTTTATCTATCATCTCCGTAACGCTTTCGCGATCACTAAATGATCCTATAACGAGGCGCGCTGCTCTCCGTTGGATCTTCTCTATCACTTCTGTCAACCCTATCTGGTACGGAACCCACACTGGTGAGCAATATTCAAGCAGTGGGCGAACATGTGTACTGTAACCTACTTCCTTCGTTTTCGGATTGCACTTCCTTAGGATTCTTCCAATGAATCTCAGTCTGGCATCTGCTTTACCGACTATCAACTTTATATGATCATTGCATTATAAATCACTCCTAATGCGTACTCCCAGATAATTTATGGAATTGACTGTTTTCAGTTGCTGACCTGCTACATTGTAGCTAAATGATAAAGGATCTTTCTTTCTATGTATTCGCAGCACATTACACTTGTCCACATTGAGATTTAATTGCCATTCCCTGCACCATGTGTCAATTCGTTGCAGATCCTCCTGCATTTCAGTACACTTTCCCATTGTTACAAACCCTCGATGTACCACAACATCATCCGCAAAAAGCCTCAGTGAAATTCCGATGTTATCCACAAGGTCATTTACGTACATTGTGAATAGCAACGGTCCTACGATACTCCCCTGCGGCACACCTGAAATCACTCTTACGTCGGAAGACTTCTCTCCATTGAGAATGACATGCTGCGTTCGGTTATAATCACACAATTGGTCTGATAGTCCATATGCTTTTACTTTGTTCATTAAACGACTGTGGGCAGCTGTATCGAACGCCTTGCAGAAGTCAAGACACACAGCTTCCCCCTGGGAACCCCCTCTGAGTCTCGTGGACGAATAGCGCGAGCTGGGTTTCACACGATCGACTTTTTCGAAACCTATTCTGATTCCTAAAAAGTAGATTTCTAGTCTCCAGAAAAGTCATTATACTCGAACATAATACGTGTTCCAAATTTTTACAACTGATCGACGTTAGAGATATAAGTCTATAGTTCTGCACACCTGTTCGACGTCCCTTCCTGAATACGGAGATGACCTGTGCCCATTTTAAATCTTTTGGAACGCTACGCTCTTCTAGAGACCTACGGTACACCGCTGCAAGAAGGGGGACAAGTTCCTTTGCGTATTCTGTGTAAAATCGAACTGGTATCCCATGAGGACCAGCGGCTACTCCTCTTTTGAGTGATTCTCATTGTTTTTGTATCCCTCTGTCATCTGTTCCGATATCTACCATTTTGCCATCTGTGCGACAATCTAGAGAAGGAACTACAGTGCAGTCTTCCTCTGTGAAACAGCTTTGGAAAAAGGCTTTTAATATTTCGGCCTTAGTCTGTCATCCTCTGTTTCAGTACCATTTTGGTCACAGCGTGTCTGGATATTTTGTTTTGATCCACCTACTGCTTTGACATAAAACCAAAATTTCTTACGATTTTCTGCCAAGCCAGTACACAGAACTTCACTTTCCATTCCGTTGAACGCCTCTTGCATAGCCCTCCTCATACTACAGTTCACTTTATGTAATTTTTGTTTGTCTGCAAGGCTTTTTTATGTTTATTTTTGTTGTGAAGATCCCTTTGCTTCCAAAGCAGTTTTCTAACTCGGTTGTTGTTCAACGGTGGTTCTTTTCCATCTCTTACGATCTTGCTTGGTACATACTCATTTAATGCATATTGTACGGTGATTTTGAAATTAGTCCACTGATCCTCAACACCATCTGTACTTGAGACGAAACTTTTGTGTTGTGCCGTCAAGTACTCTGAAATCAGCTTTTTGTAACTTTTGTTAAACAGAAAAACCTTCCTAGCTGTTTTAATATTTCTTTTTACGGCTGAAATGATCGGTGCAGTAACCACTTTATGATAGCTGATACCCTGTTCTCCGTTAATTGTTTCAAATAGTTCGGGGTCTGTTTGTCACCAGAAAGTCTAATACGCAATCGCCATGAGTCGGTTCTCTGTTTAACTGTCGAGAAGGTTTATTGGCCTAGAGAGACAGCAGTCCAACAGTAGATTAATCACCCTCCTGCGGGATGTAAGATAAATTCCTCCGTACATAAGTTCCAAATCGGATATGTAGCGTCTTTATCCCTTACTAGTTTAAGCATTAGATCCGGTGTGTAACACCTACGGTTGAACTCAATTTGATATCTACATAGGCTCTCTTGGTATTCCTACATATGTTTGTAAACCTCGAGGTTCTCTTCTACGGTTTTACGAAAAACTGTTTTGGCACAATCAGTTCAACGGTGTTATTCGACGAACATTGTTATGTTTATACTAATGGCTTGTTCTTTCAAGAGATTTCAGCAGGACGACGTGTATTTCTTGTCCAGAAGCTGAAATATTCCAAGCAGTTTCGTCTTCCACCACATTTATCATTTTCTACAGCAGAAGCTATAGCGATTCGAGAGAGTCTCAAATCTGGTCGTCCCGCGGGACTGTAGAGCGTTCTGTAGAGTAACAAGCCAAATGTGTACACGAATGTGTTCAGCAATGACTATGGATCAGTAAAATGAATATTCGGGTACTGCAACTAAGCGAAGAGGTACATGGATCTCCTTTCCGTGGAACCGAGTTCACTTGGGATTAGTTTACAATGACTGGGACGAACAGATGACGAACAATGGCGGTGTTTCTCACCCTGTAATTAATGTCATTTACCATCCTCAGATATCAGGTTGCAGAGGACGAAACTCGCCAAGGAAGAATGGACAGAGAATTGGGTCCTTTAGTGTACAATAGAAGTCAATACTACACTCCAATAGAAGCTCCTATTAGAAGCCCCAGCAAGTTTCGAAAATTTCGGGAGAGGAGGCTGGTAACTGTTTTTCTACAGATACATCGAAACACAATGAAACTGTTTCCTGCAAGGTAGGTCTTGAAGGTCTCCCTTCCGACAAGTGTTACAGTTTTATTGTTCCATGAAGATCCTGAAATACCCTTCCCAGTCCTCACTAAGCACATACTCTGTATCCAAATTTTATTTGTTTTAGTCTACGTCAGATAATTAATTGAACTTGTTATGCCTGATTGTAGGTTGTACTTTGCACCATGTGTTTTCTGTTCATCACTTGGTTCCGTTTCTGCAATCGCCTCGTAAGTTTCAGTATCTGACTGAAGAAAGCTGTTTATCGCACTTTTAGCGTAGTTTGGACAAAATAAGGTAATTTAAGGTTGTACATGTGTATATATTACGATATGGAATAAGAGACCACTTATTTGCGAGAAACAATGTAAAGATAATTTTCTTCGATGTACGAAAGCGTGCTGAAAAGTGATGGCTCCAAATTTTTTATTCTGTTCTAAATATCGGTTGAGGTATTACATGTCATGCAATTTACCCGGTTGATTTTTTAGCATCGGAGATGGAAGTTGAAATACGATGGCGATAGAGTGCTCCGATTTTTTTTTTCGTGTAACATGTCTGTGTGAATCGTAACTATGTCGTGGCGTGAGAAACAGAATCTCAAAAAACAGGAAATACGAATTCGGAGAGTTCGTCTACAAATGGAACACAGACGACCGCTGCGACATCTGAAACAATCCGTCAGTGGTGTTCTCTGTCATCGATACATTCCCGACTAGGTCTAACCTGTTTTCAAAAAACTTAAAGATTACCTTCGCGGACTTCGCTTTAATAGTAATGAAAGGGTGCAAGCAGAGGTGATGTAGACATGAAGAATAAAGGTCTAGTATGTTAATAACGTACGCTTTATTTAAAAACCTTAAGAGATTCATTACTATGTACACATTCGGCAACGGCATACACATTCACATTCACAGTAGAGAATAGAAGGTGCAGAAGACAGTGAGGAAGAAGTGGAATGTAATGACAAATGCGATGCATTTCAAATGAGGAAATGCTCCAGAACGCCAAACTCTGAGCCAACACTAACAGTAAAGATTCTCCATGCCATGTGTCGTGTCCACCTGAGATACTGAATGGATGTATTCAGTAGAGAAGCCGATTCAGATGTGCGCTGCCTGGATGTAAGGGTTTCACGTTATGCAGTACACTAAATGTATTTGTCTCACAGAAAAAAGGAACTGTTCTTTTCAATTCCATAAAAACAGCAGAAACGCGCCATATAGGCAGCGTCTTCAGGGACTAACACACGTTGACACACGCTAAGACCACTGCACAACTAGAGTGGTGCGTCATCAGAAGACAGTACATGCCCTGAGCCTTCTGCAGACACAGCTACGCTGCGGTACATATAATAACTGCGTCACGCTTTGAGAGTGAAATGGAACAGAAACTGGAAAGCTGCACCTAAGTTGAGCTACGCGAGACAGTCCGATTCGTGTGGGCAAAACATCTAAATTGCACACAAACTGACCGTGAATTTGTGCTGTGTGTGTACAAAATGCAATGACGCGTCCCGCTGTGTTTAAATGGTGTCATCAAGTTACCCAATGCTGAACGGTCATATATGATGCTGATAGGAAAAGAAGGCCATCAATATCGACTTCGATTACAGTCGACAATATCTAGATCATCGAGGAACTGATTCAAAGAAGTCGGGGTTTCCGCGACGAATACATTCACGTAGCAGTTCTGGAAAGGTTCCGTGACCAACAAGCCGATTTCTGTCATCGAGTAATTGAATGACTGGTAGAAGGCTCCGAGACCTGTTTACAGAGATTTGGTAACTATGTTGCTAAGCTATCTCATGTATCTGTGTCAGTTTGAAGTGTAGGAGAGCATTCAATAAAAGCCTATCATGAGAATCTCTAACTTACCAGTTGAGGGCGCCTCGTACGTAAAATTTTCTTCAAATTCAAATGGCTCTGAGCACTATAGAACTTAACATCTGAAGTCATCAGTGCCCTAGAAATTAGAACTACTTAAACCTAACGAATCTAAGGACATCACACACATCCATGCCCGAGGAATGACCGTAGCAGTCACGCGGTTCCGGACTGAAGCGCCTACAACCGCTCGGCCACTGATGGCGGCTAAAATTTTCTTATTTCATCTTCAGATATAATAATAAACTAATAATTTGTTGTGCTTGCACATTTATATGTTTCAGTTGCCAGGTTGTTAAGTAAACGTCAGCAAATTAACCCGCGGAAATAAGTCACTACGAAGATGAAAAACATGTGGGATTACTGATGTAAAGTATATGCTACGTGTCCTAATATTTTGGTCAATATCAAGAATTTTTGTAATTTAGTATCTCAGTCTTATTTCGTCCCAGAAAAAACATTGACCACCGACATAAAATTTTCATTCACTATATCTAAGTTCAAGATTTAGGTGGATCCAAAACATTTTTTTGATTTACATGAGGTAAAAACATGATTATATGAAATTCGTGTTTTATCTGTGATTACATAAAGGTGATAATGCCCATGTGTATGACTCTAATTCTCTCTTGAGTTGTATTTGGTTTATTCTGCCTGTCGCTGATATGTGAATATTTATTAGATACAAACCATGGCCCTTCAAGGAAATTGTACAATAATTTGAAATCATTGTTTGCACTGCTTATATTCTGCTTACTCAGCATATATTACTTTGTATCTGTAGCAGGCTTTTTGCAGTATGGCTCAATAAACCCAATGCAAATAACAGGAGTCATAAAACTCCTACAAGATAAAACTACAGTGGATGTTGCCTTTTCTATTTATGCCTATTTCGGATAGATCCACACTTGTCTACTCTGCGACCCAGTTGGTTTCAGCCTATTTGGCAGATTAATGTACGTGTGCTGTTGTTTTGTAAAGATCCGATAGGTCGCGAAATGGAAAGCACGGTGGTAGCAAAAAATGATTTATTTGGAAGAGTTGGTTGGTTTGGGGGATGGGACCAATGAGCGAGAGCTGCGATCTCTTCGGATTATGGAAGGATGGAGAAGGGAGACGACCGTGTCCTGTCAAAGAAAGCATTCCAGCACTTGCCTGAAGCGATTTAGGGAAATCACGGAAATCCAAAAATCTGGATAGCAGAACGCGGTCTTGAACCGTCGTCCTTGCCGCCGCGAGTCAAATATGCTAACCATTGCGCCACATCCATCTGTTCAAAAAACTTGGCTACACCATCCATCTACTTCTCTACATAGTCGCCGTTTAGCGTTAGACGAATGTCGCATCCTTGTACTACACTTACAGTACCGTCACCTTAGAAGGCAGCTGCCTGCGCTTTCCGAGAATTCTATAGGCTGGTCTGCAGTCTTGTCTGGTCGTGACTGCATGGTGGATGATCTGTTACAGTTGACACAAGGCGCCGATTTGTTGCATATGTCGCAGTGCTCCCTCTGTTCCATGTGCAACCAAACCTTCCTCGTGGAGAGCGGTTCATATGAGCAGAGATGAAACCAAGAGGGAGCCATTTCTGGCTGTAGGGCAGGTGATCAAACACTTTTCAGCGAAAACGCTGCAGGAGCATCTTCATTGCCGCTGGAGTGTGTGGCCAGAAATGTCATGGAAATACCTAACAGCTACGTTACGTGAGCTGCATGTAATAAGACGAAATCCCTCGGCAGGCATTTGTGCTTGGTGGGAAACACTATCTTCTGTGCATTTTTACTTGATCTCCGTTCTCTCAGAACTGAAAAGAGTGACATGACGCTATCGACGGGCATTTCTAGGACACTACCGGAGACATCTGTGCAAGGTTTCATCAGATTTTCTCTGTGATTTAGACTTCACGACGCAGCAAACCTTAATAATGGAATAGCCCACATTAATCTTAATCAGCTAAGACGTTTATTTTGAATGTGGACGAGTAAGAAGAGCAGCACACGTTGGCGGAGACATTAATGCACTGGAGTTTTCTACGGTTCGAGCTGTTCAACGATCTTAGCTGGAATTTACTTCATTTCCATAAGTCACTTCAGTCAGGTGACAGACTGGTGCATCTGAGAATATGGTGGCACAGGTTTGTTGGATCCGCATGTCACCGAGAAGCCAAAGGCATGTTTTCCTTTCAGCTATATTGTGATCCACCGCATAAGCTGAAGTTCCAGCAATGCTCTAGATATCCTTTTAATCTGTTCGCAAAATTTTAGGATCGTTTGTCGACAGTTTGACTACTAGTAATTAAGTCTGCATCTTCCTACTTCGTACCTGGAACTCAAAAAAATCACTCACGATTTTAATTGGAAACTTAGTAACTTCCCACACAATAAATGGTTCACAGGTATCATCCATTTCCAAACGTCTTTTATGAGTTTCTGATGTCTGCGTAAGTAGTGAGGGTATTCTATTACTGACAACGCTAAACAATTACCTTCAGTGCATTAGTCATAAATTTCAGGGAATGTGCCAACGACAGATACATAATGAACAGACATCTGAGATTCGAAAATCAGCTGCTAGTTGCGTATACTACGAGCTGTTGTGTTGTCAATTTACACCTCAGCACAAAATGCAGCTGTAGCAGATGATAAAATACGGCGCTACTGCCACGCGTGTTTTGGTGATAGCAGATCTTTTAATATATACGCACAACAGACTTACTGGCGTTTAACTAATTATATTCCATAAATACCTTACTTATGACTAATATACCGTTGTGTCCGAATGAAGAACTGAAATCAAGATTTCTGGAACACGCAAATAACATTTAAAAAATCTAAATTCTCTTCTTATTCACAGTACTTAGCTATAAAATGAAGTCACAGGAACGAAAATTATTATGTACTGCCTACGCGACGCAGTACAGCCGTACAAGGTACTGGACCACGACTTTCCAACAGCTATAAAGGGCAATTTACATATTTTTCTGAGCATGTCAACCTGTATAAAATATTTCGAATCACTTTCAGTAAACAATATTGTTATTGCTAAGCTGATCATAAGTTGCTATAGTTACTTCGCAATGCTTCAGCTCCGTCTCAACTACATGTGATTCTGAGCAGTGGGAAAACAAAATTCTGATATTGTGGAGAAAGAGTGATAATAATTTAAAGCTGGAATATACTTTATCTTCCATTCAAACCTATCTTCTTGTGGATTTAACACAATTTGTTTGTGGTGACCGGTTATACAGGCTTTACTTAATGAAGAAAATCTTAATTTGTATGCTGATTTTGCTACCACAGTTCTACATTCGGATTATACGTGCTAAGGTATTAAGGGATCGCATTCTGACAGTTCTGGTAATCGAAAAATTTAATTTGGTTGACACCAGATGAAAGGCAACCTATTTGCGAAGCACATACTGCAAAAGACTAGTCTTTGATGGCGGTAGGTCGGAGAGTTACTGATCAACCTTTTTACGTGACGTAGACTCACTGCGCTTGAGAGAAACATCAACACAACAAACACGGTGACAGAGAGCTAAAATTTATCAACTTCTTATTGTCGATTACTCCATCTAATCTGTGGACTGGTGAAACACATTGGTATCTGATAAGATGCTGGAATATTCAGTACAGATTAATCTAAGAACTTGTGACCCTTCAAGTAACTCTTTATCGTAAGTCGCCAGTGCAACTGACGATGTCAACGTATTGGATAAGAATTGCAGGCCATTCCCGTTTCCGAGAAGGATCGTCGGATAGATGCACATAATTATATCACTGTATTTCCAAGACAATCTGTTGGAGAATAGTGGAATATTTTTTATACTTATGCATTATTAAGCTACTGCAGGAAGAAAGTTCAAAAAGAGTCTTCTGAAAACACAGATCTTGATCAGGTTAGTGGTTAACGTCGAAGGTTCCTTGAGGCTACACGTAGGTGAATCTATCGTCTATAGAAAAGTTGAAATTGCAAAAGACTATTAGCAAAATTTCTGAAGTGAATCAATTAGTGGCACAGGAAAAGGTAGTAACGTAAAAATACTTCTCATTATAACACATTGTGTATAGATAGTTGAAGAACTCCATTATTGTTCGATTACGATACTAGCGATATATCAATGGAAACTGAAACAACGATAAAACACGCAGAAGCGGCATGAAGTCGAATGATGGTGTACAAATAACTGCAGGAAAAGCAGATCCCAAGCTGAGACTCACTAGAAGAGTCTTGAGAAAGTGCAGTGCATCCACGAAAACAGCTACTTACAAAAACCTTGTTGGACCAATGCTTCAGTACTGCTGATTACTCTATGCCCTTTACCATCTTGGAGTAGAAGAAGAGCTGCAGGAGATTCATCGGAGATGGATATGTGTCGTCACGGGATCGCTTAGTCAGTGCGACAGCGTTATGTAAATGCTCAACTCCAGTGGGAGACGGTAAAAGAGTTGTGTACCGCGGAGAAGCTACTGTTGAAATTGCGAGAGAGTAAGTTCCCAAGAGAATCGGACAGGATATTATCTTCTCGCTTACAGCTCTGGCGAAATGATAATGATGTGAAACCCTGAGTGTTTAGAGACGTTACGGTAGCAAATTATTACGCGATATTATAAATCACCTCTCGCGAATACAACAGGAAAGGTGGGAATTCACAAGCACTCTCGGCCACACGCCGTAAAGTGGCTTGCGGAATATAGATTTCTATGTACAGTGATAGGCGAGTCACGCTGGGGACTGTGAGTCCCACATACGAAACTCTGTATTATTCTGATTAGGAGGTATGAGATAATAGTATTCAACAGTAGCGGGTCTTTTGGTTGATGCACACAGTCGAGGTTTCTCCTTAGACGTTGATGATGGCTCAGTGTAAACAGTTAATGGTCACTTACCTCCACTGGCTTCATGGTTTCTTCTGATATCTGCCTCTCTTCAGTAATAAACCTGTTTTCGGTGACGACCTAACTCCTTCTAGCACAGATGTGCACCTCACTTCACTTTTCAGCAGATTCCTTTTCTACAATCAGTGAAACGCACCCCAATAGCTTATGTTCACCAGGCAGACAAATGCTAGGCAACGCACGCACCACGTCCCACGATGTTTCATTGTTGTGACCCTCGCCTGGAACAATGCTTAAGAGTTACCATCGTCTGTGACTGTAGAAAACTTCCCAACCATTCGCGATTTGCTTGTAACTGTCTGTTGTTCATTGCAACAATCCTCATAAGAAAAGAAGAAAACATAATAAATTTATTTCTTCATCATCGGAAAACCGGAATCTAATTTAAAGTTCGCGCAAAACAACAATATAAAAGTGTAATAGAGACATTCAGCAAAACCCACATTTTTCTCAGTTAGTTCAGCTAGAACCGTTCCTCGGTTTGTTTTATTGTGATCAGATCGAAACATTTTGATATTGTGATATTCTGGCGAAAATGAGCACGAAATATGATTGAAGGAAACATTCGCCGTGAAATTTGTAAATTTATGCATTAAAGCAACGCCACAATCCAACGTTCCTTCAGTGTATTGAAATTTATTTCTGATTTTGGAGAAAACAACCGATACTCAATGGCGTGAGCGTCAAACTCAACTGATCGTGAGGGGTAAATGTCGTATTAAGAAGAGTGAACGGCAGCACACAATGACCATACGTTCAACGTTTTAACAAATAAACGAAGGAGTAATGCATATAGTTGTTTTTACATTAGTCAACTGGACAGGTTGGGCATATGAACTACTAAATAGCAGAGTTCCCTGTGAAACACCCTCGTTGAAAATGGCGTGTACACATACGACTAAAGTTCTTTAAATTCCAACCGTGAGCTAACATAAAAGTGCTACAGATGGGAGGTTTGCGCGCCTCTTTCTGTATCAGTGCGGTGAATGAAAAGTACGGGGAAAATGAGAGAGAAAGAGAGAAGGAAAGAAGACAGCGTAAACGTTCCAGATGAAAAGGATGAGAACGGAGTAACTGAACTAATAAAGGCGTTTCATAGTAAGGGAAAAGGAATGTAGCAGGGCGAGAGGTGCAGTTACGTTTCACATCAGAAATTATACCTGTACCCAAAAGTTGAGAGTAATAAAGAAATGGCAAAACGCTTTTTTAACTGGAAAACTGAAGAGCTACAGAAAAAGAGAACTTAAGCATGCGGATGTTTATCTCACAGATATATGCAAAACCTTTAAACAACCACCTTCATAATTCGCAAATACTCGTTTAAAAGAAAGAAGTATGTATAGGAAATTTCTTCCCTTAAAAACGTTACATTTAATATGGTACGTGATTATCGTCCTGGGCCTTATAGTGGCGTGTCACGTTTTCAGTCAATACGTTTCAGATTCAGAGACGTAGCTGTCATTTTAGTTTTTGAATACTTTCCACCACGCAAAGCTTACGTCCCGTCGCAGTTCGATGTGAGCGCTTATTACCACGAATACGAAGCTACTACGAAAAACCGTCCATTAAGTATGATCAACTCTACCAAGGAAAAATTGGGCTTGTGGTTGCAGTATCTCAAGATAGACATCAGCTTCGCTCCGGGGATAACCAGTAAAGATGTACAGCCACGGTGAAAATTGCCTTCCCATACCTGGTGTGAATCACAAGCATCCACTGATCTTGATACCAACGTCGACGAAGCGCAAATATTTCACGGACATATAGCGATCTTCTGCCATAGAGGCATTAAAATCCTCAATAAAGTAGCAGCAATTGGCCAAAGAAGTTTTCTGCTGTCACTGCGACCAGAAAGAACGTACCGAAATGCAAACGTAATCGCTATTGTGGGCTACAGATCGAGCGTTTGGGCTCACAGAGCCACAAAGGTTAGCACAGCACAGGCTCTACGGCGAGCACAAAGAAGTGTACTCCTGCACTTGAAAGGCCATAACACCGTCTGAGGCGCAGCGGTGATAATAGGCTTGCTGTCTCTAGACCTAAAGAAAGGCAGGTCCACAATTTTGGCTGACAAATGGCGAACATGATAAGCTAAAAGAGGTACTGGACATATGAGCCACATCGAACAACAAAATATGGCATGCTCTGACAGGGAATGACGTGATATCTGGGCAGGGCAGCAATAGCTGTAGGGACATGGTCCATATTTAACTGCTTACTCAGTACACTTGTTAACGTGGAGCAATCGGCAGTCTGACCACATCGTCTAAGACAGTGCCATCAGCCCACATGTTACAGACAACGAAAGGAACGTCTTTGGCAATACTACAGTCTGTAACGTAATAAGGAATTAGGAACTGTGGAGTCAGCTGTATTGGTTTAAGGCTAAAACATCAGTTTATGAAATTCAAGCCTTCATAGCAGAAAGGCAACAAAGACGAAGCCACGCATCATGGAAACGACACGCAACACGCCAGAAGATCCACCTACTACCACCTTCCAGAAGCAGTGAGGAGATGAACCTCGAGGAGGATAAGGAAAGATTTCCTGTGACCCTAACAGCAAACTACAGATCTCCACTCCTTTGGTGGCACAGCAGCACAGCCCCTGTGAGTCCTGTGTTGTAGCTCAGTGCCGTATTGGATAAGTATCCATACAAACAAGTAATCTAGCTTGGTTCTAATACGACGTATTGTAGTGTAGTGTAGTTTAGTGCTGTGTAGAACGTAGTTTGCAATTTTTACTCTGAGATGAAGAGGTTGGCACGGGAGAGGAATCCGTGGCAGGCCGCATCAAACCAGTCAGAAGACTGATGACCCAAACAAAAAAAAGGTTTTCATTCTAGATTGTGGCCTCTATATGTGGTCTCGACACTCTTGTGAATGACTTAGCGTTACAGGCAGATTCCACAAACCTTATCTGTGTCCAGTAAATATTAGTGGGGGAGTGGTTCGTGATTTCTCATATCATGGTTGTCACGCAAGGCAACTGTTTTCCCCTTTCCACATGCCCCATGTTAGATTCGTCCGTCGGCGTATCCAAAGTCGAGGGCGTGCAGCACGAAACTTCCGGTACATCCTCATCCGACGATATACAGACAACCTAGCCCGAACTTTATTGCTACCCTTGTCACGTATCCCCACTGCCAGACATGCTGATGCCACTCTTTCACTAAATCCCAAGCATTTTCCAAAGGCATAAGCCATTTGTGCTTAGTGAACTCCGTGATTTTGTCCCCAGCTTCCTTCTTAGTACCTGCTAATCGCCACACAATTACTTTAATCACAACTTATACCTAGGAGTACATTGCCTCAGGCACGCATCTCATAATTGATAATTGTCAAAACCTCACCCTATATCCCTAAGCAAATAAAGTTAAGTGAATCATTACAAAATCAAACTTGAGGATGCTAAAGTGGAGTTTTAAGTTAATCCATGAGCGTGAAGTGATGATCAACAGCGTGATATTTGCAGTGTTCTGTATTCCTTCACGGCTCCGGTTTCTGGGTCGACAACTAGGTAGCCGTGGTCATCCAGAAGTTATATGACTCCGCAGGGACCGTCATACAGCGGACAGATCTTGACTACCTTCTTTTCTAAGAGATCATATCGGTGATGGTTTCGGACTAGAATCAAATAGCCTTCCTTAAACGCAGGATGCTCGGCTGTCTGATCATGTTGCGCCTTCTGGTGAGATCCTTCCTCCTCATTCTTGCTAGTGTGTTTGACAATCTGGTTTGCAATACGTCTTCTTGGGAAGGAGGTAATTGCACCAGAGCACGGACAGGCGTAATTACTGGTCTCTGAAGCGCAGGTTCGGTAGGGGAATACGTCGTAGAATCGTGGATTAAACTATTAAAAGATCTCTTGGAACTGCGCGATATACTGCACCCATTTGGTATGTTGGGCTGAACAGTGAATCCGTGTCAGTCTCCCCACTTCGAGGGAACGCCGTTCAACTGTGTCTGTGGCTGCGTGGTAAAGGCTTGTCCTCCGAACAATGACTCCTCACGGCTGCATTTCGACGATCCAGGCACGAGATGTAAACTGTGGTCCATCTATCGGGTTGTCGAACCTGCAAGTGCAACGCCACGAACAACTCACGAGATCGTCGAGGTAGGTGCACATGTGGCAACGAGTATCTTTCATGTGGATCCAGAACAGTGGCAAGCTACTCGTGGACTTTGATACGCCTGTACTGATACGAGACATTCTGCCGCCAGTAAGCTTTCCAAAGGATTCTGCGGGCGGTTGTGCTCACATCCCAAAGCACTACACACAGCCAGCGGAAGTATCTTGACTCTGCTCCTTAGCTTTCCCTAGCAACGCCTGTAACGGAAGTGGCTGCCATTGGTTGTATAACATCATTATCGTTCTGAGACGGCACAAAGTGTAAAGTTTTCTTGATTTCCTTTCTTACTGAATTAAAACACTGAGGGGCAGCGGGAATTAAGTTGTTTTCCTGTCAACGCTATCACTCAGTAAATAGCGGCCATCAACTGTAGCTGGATTGAGCGTTTGAAACTCACGACCGTTACAAACCCAAAATATGTTGTCTGAGATATGTAGTCGATCCTGACACAGTCGCCACATCTGTAGCATTCGGGTGTCGGTGGATGTGACTGTAGAAAATTAGTAAAGAACCACAGACTAACATTGTTCCGTAGCAGATCGCTAACCAGTCGATCATCTGTTTCAGGCGTTCCACTTCATTTCTTACAGCAGATGTTTCATCGCCTAGTAAGGAACTGATTTACGAAAGGGGAATTAGCGAAGATACAGACAATGAAATTCGAGATAATTTGGTGAAATATATACTCAAAAATGAATACATAAATGAGAAGAAAGTCTATACAAGTTAAGATAGATTATCGCTCACGGAATTCAGCCGCTGGGCGAGCATTACATTTGCCAAAGGTCAAGTTTGAAGTATACAAAAAAAAAAAAAAACAGCTAACACGACAACTGTAACACAGGTTGCCCAAGCAGCTTTCCACGCTACGTGTCAGTCTGCAGTACCAGTACCTCTCGGCGCACACGTAGCGGTAGTAGAGTCCCAGCTATTGATATTTCGATGTGCTTAGTATCTCTAAACATTACGAGTGAATCGCGGATGACTAAACTAGGCTGTTCCCAAGTTAATGGAAAGCACTAGCTGCCAAATATCGGTACACTGAACCTGGCGATGTTGCACCTCTGCAGACTGCAATGGAATGGACCTCTGATTACTTACAGACTCTGTCAATGAGCTACGATACAGCTCCGTTGTACACGACAAAGTCCCTGTAGCCAACCAAACAGGTGTGAGAAGTGGAAACGTTCCTTCTGTCCTGGCCGCCTGGAGTGGCTGAGTTCCGGTTCTCAAGTTGGGTGACCGGAACGGGAGCCAATTCTCAGAACGCAGGAGAACTGTGTGTGCCTCCGTCACGGAGTGGCTTGAACAGCGACTCGAAAAAACGGCCAGAGGGCCAAACTAGATTTCACCATCTGGGCCGCTTCCTATATTAATTAATCATGAAATGTTAAATTTTTTCCTGCATCTTCAACTGATGGAACTGTATGTAGACATTGCCTCAATAGTGTCTGTAGACTTCGGAAAAATTAATTTAATAGTGTCTGTTCAGTAATTTAGCTGAGACGAGTTGATTAATTACTTCACAATTCATCGAAATTAGTGTCAGATCATTCGGATCTTTTTCTTTTTTTCAGTTAGAATCTGAGATATGGATTGAAGGATTAATTTTATTACTCTCTCTTCTTTTGTGGTGGGAATGGTCTGGACAGATGGTGTGGCCTGGATACGTGTATCTTGCGTTTGTCAAAACCACTGTACTACAAACTGAAACGAGAGTCACAGTTATTTTTTGTCATTCACGTGATGCTTTTCATACGACCCCGCCTCTGATATACCAAGAAACGGACGCACGTTGAGATTCGTCTAATGAGAAATACACAACTGTAGAGGACGTGCAACTCATCAAATTGAAGGTCTCCAGAGAGTTGTCTTGTGGATACTCTTGGCCTTCTATTTGGCGTTAATCGTAGATATTGCTCCTGTTGTGGCGTTGCTGGTATAGGTCGATGTTGTCATATCCCTTGGGCCTCGCAACGGTCACCCATCATCTAAAATCACACTTGGTGGTACATTCCACTTCGCTGGAGTTGTTGTCACTGTCTCACTCGTAGTGAATCTTCCGAGGAATCTGTAACAGAGAGGAAAGGACACTAACTGACGGTTCCAGCACACGGATTCTCGATACATTCATCTGACCTCTTATTCGAAGCCTGGAGTTCTCCTTAGCAGTGCTGTTGTCACTTTTGCTGTTTTTTTCCAAAATCTTGCTGCCAGTCATGCGAGTGCTCACATTTTCTCGTTATATTTCTCTTAATTCGCAGCCAGCTTTTCGCCACTAGAGTACTAGATAGGTGGATTGCTGACACAGACTGCCACAGTTTTGGATAACGAAATCCAGCAAAAAACTTGTCGGTACTGTATACGTGGAAAGTAAAGAGGCCGAGCAAGTAACTGAAAAGACTCATAATCATAAGTAGCCCACAAAGTTTTCAACCGAGATAAAGGTAAAACTAGGGGCACTGACTGCTCTGTTCTTCAGAGAAGCTGTGCTAATGGAGTCCGCAAGCGTCTCCACCACTGAAAATGAATGCGCAGCCTGTAGAAAGGAAAAGCATTTTACACCAGTGCTATTTTCATCAGGAGGTTTTTTTTTTTTTTTACAGAGGTCAGGACATTCGGATGAAAGTCACACGCAATGAGTACATCCAGGTTGCTAGAAGGTCGTGAAAAGCGTTGAATCATCAAATGAACACATGTCACCAAAGACAGTGTCGTTATTCATGGTGAGACATCGTCAGAAGCCACGGTAGGTACTGTTTAGTGAGACAGCGCGATATTGTTCACAGTATACAGTCGTATCGGTACACTCTACTGTATTGCGGAATTGACCATTAGACGTAACAAGAGGTGGATCTGGCAGTATGAAACGAGATAGGGAGAACTGTATGGCCAGCATAAAACGTTGTCTATTGGGAGAAGTCAGCAAGTTTGAACGTGAAGTAGTCACTAGACGTCAACTGAGTACAAAGGAATTGGTGGTACATTATGAGGGTGCTTTTTATATTTAGGTGTGGTCCCGTTACTACGCTTAAGATAATGCTAAAAGCTCAAGGGTGTGAACCCATTTATAGTACTGAAGTGCATATAAAGCAGCATCTTAGGACCAATCGTCTGCGGACTACAACTTTGCATAAATGGACTACGTTTCAAAGAGGACTGACATGAAACCGTTGTAATGCTCCTGAGATTAGTTAGAACGCTAGCTTCACTCCCGATTCCACCGACTAAGCTTACCAACTTCTCTGGAAGGTAAAGGTCAATTTCATTTCGTAGTTACTCAGAAAACTAAACAGCTACAAATTGAGTTTCAATATTTGAGGGTGGAATATGAAAGGAACAAAAGAGGCTTCTTAAAAAACTTTGAACAGGAAGTGGTATCTCAAATTCAACATCAAATCCCGAGTCATGCTGCAGTACTACAGAGATTGTCACCGATTAAGGAAGAAGGGAAACGAACAGTCAAGAAGGCCGGTGGTTATGTTTTATACAGTTGTGAAGAATTATCTAGTGCTGATTAGAATGATTTCGTATTCATGAAAAAGATTTATGTACTTAGAATTTCAGTAAATGACATTCATCGTCACGCTTGCTTAGTTCAGTTTGATTTTCCACGCCCATCACCACGGCCTGGCAGTCGTAACATTGAATTTGTGTGTGGTTATCTGGTGGGCAACTGCAATGCAGATGTATGGCTTAGAGGACAACTGCGAATAATATGACGAATTTCGATGTTTCTTTTCTACATACTGGTCTCAGGAAGCACAAGACTGAGTGAAGCATGGTACAGTAATGGTGAAAATCTTTTTCAGTCTGGCATTAAAACTCCAGTTCGGTTCCTTGACAGTGCAGAGTCAGAAAATCAGTTTTTCGAAACTTCCTACGATCCTGCTGAACGAACTTGTATTTGGATTATGAAATTTCTCTCAGAGCTCCACCAAATTATTGTGTTCGGCGTAAAGGTAATCTCTAAAGAGTTCCAAGGTTTTCTACAAGAGGTGAGGTCGTGTTGAAGAGGAGAGTGCTGGCCAGAATGATAATGTTTTCTCCGCTTCAACTGAGGTCACAGCGAAACGCAAAGTATTCTTTCAGGTGAAACAACTTGCTTCTGGGTCAACATGGCGTTAACGGTTGAAGTGGTTGCGTGGAGGAACTTCTAGATAGAAATAAGAAGGATAATTTTGACAGTGATAGAAGTCACTGAAAAGTCTGCGATGTGTGGCAGCTGTAAACATCATTTACTGTTACACTGTGGTGTAAATGATATTTTTATATTTTAGTTAACAGTTTTCTCTTCTGTGCAAAAAATAATGAACGTATATTCTTTTAAAGTGTAATTTGTGTGCCACGATTCATTCCCTTGATGAGATCTTCTATGTGATATTAGTTTTTAGGCAAATATGTATGACATTACATGGAGTCATGATTTTGGTATGATTATGTGGATGGATTACCGTAGAATATTTCTTTGTATGCCACATTTCATTAGTCTTTCTTATGATGCTGATTTTGAATGCAGTGCTATGGAAGCTACAGTCTGTGCAAAACAATTGCGACAACTGAAAACAAATAAATGTACACATGCAATGTTACAAAGGACACAAAATATCACGTCATTCAGTAGATGCAGTATCATCATCAGAACCTCAGTAACGTGATTTGATAAGCAAATTTCAATGTAATCAATTTTTATCTCTAGGTAGCGTCAACCGAAGTTATACATCTGTAGTCTGCAACCATTTAAGTAACCTATGAGAGTCACTACACCTGACATCTCTGTGTGTAAAAAATGATGTGTCGGTGTTCATGAATATCTGTTATGAACAAACAAAGCGTTGCAAAATGGGCTTCAAACTCCAGCGCCACAACTTGCTGAAAGATGAAACTTGGAAGAGTGACACGGGTCGCAATGCTGAGTCACTGCCCACATTAAAACATGCTTCATTGTGTACACTGTAAATCAAAACACAACAGGCACTGTCGCAACTGGAACGCTGTACAGCCGCTGCTCTGATGGCACCGATTCGACTGTCCTCCAAGGGTATGTGGTTTGAGATGTCCATACACAGGTCACAAAATTCTCATAAATTATGCTCCATGTCTGAATGTGTGTTCACGGCCGATAACATCCAGATGTTTGTCATCCGTATCACAGCAATAAAATTTGTTGGCCAATACATCAATAATACAACAAAAATGTGGGGTCATGACACAGACAGATATCCTACTGAAAGATGGCAACTCTATCGGAAAGACATAATATTCACGTAGTTCACAGCTGCCTTGGTGCTTTTGATTACTACCGTAAATCTTATGAGACCTCAGGTGAATGTCCCCTCAGAGGACAATACTAAACCAGGGGCTTACGTCCCTGGGGCAGAGCACGTTTTTAGCATCCATTGACCTGAATGACGAAGTATCCAGACATGACCTTAGACCGAGTGTAACAATAAAAACAATGAACGTGATTCATTCGATAAAGTGACACGATTCCACTGATCGTGAGGTCCATCAGATGTTCAAATGTGTGTGAAATCTTATGGGATTTAGCTGCTAAGGTCATCAGTCCCTAAGCTTACTCACTACTTAATCTAAATTACACATACACCCATGCCCGTGGGAGGATTCGAACTTCCGCCGGGCCCAGCCGCACAGTCTATGACTGCAGCGTCTTAGACCGTGAGGACAATCTCAATCCCCCTACGTCCATTCCAGCTGGAACCGATGGTGTTGTTGGATAAACATGATAATACGCGAGGGTCATCTGCTGCAGAGGTACTTATTCAATAGTGTGTGATGAAAGGTATGCTCCGAAACGTGCCTGCACCAGTACTCTCCTGTGTCTTGAGCTATGCAGAGCAGGAAAGCCCTTGTACTCCACATTCAGTGATGATACCTACTCGTGGATAGACCTTGTGTCATGGGGACCTGCTGGTAAAAAGTGACCAAAAATTAAAAAAAAGATCTTGTTCTATAGAAAAGAGCACTTTTTGCTAAGTTACAAAAATGTGTAATTTATCTTCATGTTTATTTTCCGTTTGTAAATATAGTTTAAATTTAATTTTACACACTCATCTGTCATTTTAAAGTCCGTTAGAATATGTGATGTAGCCTTCTTTTCCATCTTCTGCCTTTCAGACTCGGATCGCAAACACAGATTTATTCTAGAAGGTTCTGATTACCGGAACATAAGTACAGGTGCATATAGAAGGCTGTGGCTTAGACGCAACAAAAGATCTAGCATACATTTGTTTACTTCTTCCTTTCGGAATTCGAAACACGTGTGCTTCGTAGTTACTGCCATGTTTTTCTACTTCAATGTATGGTTTGCTGTGCTAGAAATGCCGAGACCGACGAACTTTGCCCTGAAACCTCTGTTTAGTGTCAGTCAGTTGAAAGCAACGTCGAATAATAAGCTGCACATCATTTGGGATGAGTTGTCACTTACAGAAATAGGGTGTACAAGCATACAATACTCTCACAAGCACACTGAGAGAAGTCAGGCGATTCCTCCTAATATCGTGTCGGATCTTTATTTGCTTGGTGTAGTACAGCAACTGGGGTCAGAAGTCCCTTCCAGAAAAACTGAACTATAAGGCATCTGCAGCCACTCACAATTACGCAAGTGTTGTCGGTGCAGGATCCTGTCAATTAACTCCTATAAATGTTCTAAGGGATTTCATGTCGTGAGATCTGGATGTCCAAACCATTCGCCAGAATTGTCCAAAGCGCTCTTCAAACCAACCATAAACAATTGAAGCCCAGTGACGTAGAGCACTGTCATCCACAAAGATTCCATCGCTATTCGCCAACGTGGGTCCATAAATAACTGAAAATGGTCTCTAAGTAGCCGAACATCCGTAGGGCACAGTCCATTCTATGTAAACACAACTCATGCCGTTATGGAGTCTCCACCAGCTTGCGCAGCGCCATATTGACAACCTGGGTCCATGGCTCCGTGAGGCCTGCGGCACACTCGAAACATGTCTTCAGCTCTTACCAACTGAAATCTATCTCATCTAATGGGACCACCAGTTTCCGGCCTTCTAGGTTCCTGCCAATGTGGTAACGAGCCAAATATAGGCGCTGCAGGGGATGTCGTGCTGTTGGCAAAGGCACTCTCGTCGATCGTCTGCTGCCACAGCCCATAACGCCAAATTTCGCCTCACTTTCCAAGCGCACACGTTCGTCTTACGTCCCGCATTAATTTCTGCTGTTATTCCATGCAGTGTTGTTCAGCCTTAGCGTTGACATAGCTGCTCCTGGTCGTTAAATAAAGGCCATCGGCCACTGCATTGTCCATGGTGAGAGGTAATGCCTATAATTTGGTATATTCTCGGAGCACACTTAACACTGGGGATCTCAGAATGTTAAATCCCCTAAAAATTTGCAAAATGGAATTTCTCACCCGTCTAGCTTCAACTACGATTTATAATCAGAGTCCGTTTATTCCTGTCGTGCGGCAATAACCACGTCGCACACCTTTTCGCATCTCCGCCAGTGCACTGCCCATTTACATCTCTTGTAAGCCATACTACCGCCATCTGTATATGTGCACAATGCAATCTCGCGAGGACTCGGAAGTACCGCAGCACGACGTGGCATAGACTCCACGAATGTGTGAAGTAGTGCTGGAGGGAATTGCCACCATGAATCTTGTAGGGATGTCAATAAATCAGTTAGATTACGAGGCGGTGGAAATCTCTTCTGAACAGCACGTCGAAAGGCATCCCACGTATGTTCAATATATTTATATCTACGGAGTCTCGTGGCCAGCGGAAGTGTTTAAACTCAGAAGAGTGTTCCTCGAGCCACTCTGTAGCAATTCTGGACGTGTGTGGTGTCGCATTGTCCTGTTGGAATTGACCAAGTCAGTCGGAATGCACAATGGACATGAATGGATGCAAGTTATCAGACAGTATGCTTAAGTAGTTTCACCTGTTAGAATCGTATTTTGACATATTAGGGGTCCCCTATCACTCCAACTGCTCACGTCCCACAACATTACAGATCCACCACCAGCTTGAACATTCCCCTGCAGACATGCAGGGTTGTCTCCATACCCGTACGCGTACATCCACACGATACAATTTGAAACTAGACTCGTCCGACTAGGCAGCATGTTTCCAGTCAATCAACAGTCCAATGTTGGCGTTAACGGGCCAGGCGAGGCGTAAAGGTTTGTGTCGTGCAGTCGTCAAGTGTACACAAGAGCCCATATCCATGATGTTTCTTTGAATAGTTCACACGCTGACATTTGCTGATGGCCAAGCATTGAAATCTGCTACAATTCACGGAAGTGTTCCCCTTCTATCACTTTGAGCGACTGTTGTCGTTGGTCCCGTCCTTGAAGGTTATTTTTCCGGCCACAGCGATGTCCGAGGTTTGATGTTTTACTGGATTGCTGATATTCACGTTGCACTCGTGAAATGATTGTACGGAAAAATCTCCACTTTATCACTACCTCGGAGACGTGTCCCATCACTAGTGCGACGACTATAGCACCACGTTCAAACTCACTTAAATCTTGATAAGCTACTATTGTAGCAACACTAACCGACCTAACAACTGCGCCAGACAATTGTCTTAAGTAGGTGTTGCCGACCGGAGCTCCGTAGTCTGGCCGCTTACATATTTCAGTATTTGAATCGGCGTTTGACGCTTTGGCGCTTCAGTGTGAAATTTATGGAGGAAAAGGAAGACACTGTTTACGTTTATGAAAGTTTCA
Source organism: Schistocerca gregaria (assembly GCF_023897955.1). NCBI lineage: Eukaryota > Metazoa > Arthropoda > Insecta > Orthoptera > Acrididae > Schistocerca > Schistocerca gregaria. The sequence continues at coordinate 132,873 of NW_026062099.1, forward strand.
TTTTATCATCACACATAAGTGGGAAATCATGAACTAATAACACAACGCACGGTCTTATCAAACCGAAATCGAGGGAGAACGGCTAATAATTATCCATACAGGCGGTGAAAATGGGTTTATTCCTAATGCGCTTGTCGTGTGGAAGTCAAATCAAGCAATAGGAGATTACCACAACCACATGAACGAACATAATTGTGAAAAATGGGTGACAGAAACGGTGATTCTAATTCTCGACAATATATTACAACCTTAAAGTAAATATATCTCCAACGTCTAATTCCACGAAAGTGGCCAACAAAGGAACGTACCACATTTCGCGGATGACATGCTGAAACCTTTTCAACACGAGCTTCTTCGAAGAACCAAGAAAAGGATTCTCAAGTATTCCATCGGTAAGTTTCTATACAATGAGGGGCACGTTGTTTTGCTACTTCCTGCTTACAACACCGAATTTAATCCGACAGAAAATATTTGACCATTTCTGAAAGGTTGACTAGCTTGTAGCAACATCCTCTGCAGCAGACCAGCTGTAAAACATTAGTGACAGGAGAAATTTAATTCCGTAGACAAAGAAGTTTGGATTCCGTTGTGCCAACAAGCTAACAAAATTTAACGAACATGCTAGCAGTAAGATATCTTTCTTGACGATGAAACTGTTAAAATAATAATACCCTTAAGTGACGTAGATAGTGACAGCGAAAGTGTTGGGAGTAACTGCGCTCCATGGTGGTGACTGAAAGTGAGTGTCTAAGGAGGATATGCTTGTGCCCAAGTTATATATACGACAGGTCTGGTCACGATCCATGATCTTTTGCGATAGCGCCTATTTTAGGTCCAGCCTATTACACGACTGTATCAGATTGTTTTAGCACTGGGTATAGTGTTTAGACGAACTGCTGCTGAAATTAGGTGCAGCACAGAGACCTATTTTTGAATACATTCACGTTCTAGCGACAAAGACGTCAAATTATTCACATTACCTGCAGTCAAAGATGACAGAGTTAAATAAGTAAATTACCGGTTCAAAGATTTAGAGCTGAAATATCGTATGTTTTCTATATATTTTATATGTTTACGATTTTTTAAAGCTTCTCTTTGCGGAACGGTCAAGAGTTACTGAGAGCATTCCAACAAAAATTTAAGTTCCAAATGCACCCAAACTAAACGTAAACATCTAAACGCAAGGTCAGTAAATAAATCAGATGTCAATGCAGGTGAGATATTCATTAATCAACGTTTTTCAGTTTGCATATGTAGCCATGTTTCGAACGAAACACAATAGGTTACTTTATTTTAGATTTATGAACGTAACCTTCCAATCTATGATCTTTATAACCTGAAATGATATTAGCTTATGAGGGGACCAATATAGTGGAGAGAAAATTGTGTCCAGAATTAAAATGTAGACGCACATAAATTGACATGAAACAGTTCTCTTTAAAACTCTTCTTTGACCCTACTGCAGTTTCTGTTAATTCTCAGAACTGTACTGGCATGCATTCCGTCGACAACATGAGCTTGTACAGTTTGTTACTCTTGTATTAAGAATAAATCGTAAATCGGAGGGTAGCAATTTTCGCACCCGAGACACTAATTGTTCTATGCCAGTACTGTAGCTGCAAATGCTATGTTGGGATTAGGGAACTTGGTTTCATAGCTGAAGGCTTGCCAGTGTTCGTTTAAAGGCGCAATGCTGGTAAGATGGTTACTGAAAAGGCTGTTTCAAATTTTATTTTAATATTTTTAGCTGTGAAATAATGGAGTTTTGTTGTTCAAATACGCGTCCGGCCATCCTGATTTAGGATTTCCGTTATTTCCCATCGCTTCAGAAAAATGCCGGGATGGTTCCAATGAAAGAGCACGGCCGATTTACTTCCCAATCCTTCCATAATCCAAGCTTGTGCTCCGTCTCTACTGACCTTGTTGTCGACGGGACGCCAAAATCTAATCTCCTCCTCCTCCTCTTCTGTAGCCAGATGAAGTGTGAAATTATGCATCCGCGCTTGTCTGCCGAGAGCTTATATTTTGCTGCAGATGTGCCCCACGTTATAGAGAACATTATAAATTGTTTTCTCTGGTCACAGTAAAAGAAACTACTCTGAGTCACAACACAGTTTCACTGAAGCACGTAGAATCTTTAGTCAAACATCAACGGGTGGAAGTGGGGGGGAGGGGGGAAGGGGGGTAGTCCTGTTTTGTTTCCAAGTTTGTCAACTACAGAGATTAATCCGAGTATATTTAAAACATGAGAGTTCCAGTGGCAAGAATTTGTTGAATCGTAATGCAGCTTCAGTTTTATAGTTTGCTGTATTAGCAGGGCTTCCTTCAAAAGAGGCTCTAACAACAAGCTGGTTTATTAATACTTTTAATAAATGGTATGAGAAAGAAAACTGGCGTTCTACGGATCGGAGCGTGGAATGTCAGACCCTTAATCGGACAGGTAGGTTAGAAAATTTAAAAAGGGAAATGGATTGGTTGAAGTTAGATATAGTGGGAATTAGTGAAGTACGGTGGCAAGACGAACAAGACTTCTGGTCAGGCGAATACAGAGTTATAAATACAAAATCAAATAGGGGTAATGCAGGAGTACGGTTAATTATGAATAAAAAAAATAGGAGTGCGGGTAAGCTACTACAAACAGCATAATGAACGCATTATTGTGGCCAAGACAGACACGAAGCCCACGACTACTACAGTAGTACAAGTTTATATACCAACTAGCTCTGCAGATGAAGAAATTGAAGAAATGTATGATGAAATAAAAAAAATTATTCAGGGAGTGAAGGGAGATGAAAATTTCATAGTCATGGGTGACTGGAATTCGGTAATAGAAAAAGGGAGAGAAGGAAAAGCAGTAGGTGAATATGGATTGCGGGTAAGAAATGGAAGAGGAAGCCGCCTGGTAGAAATTTGCTGAGAGCACAACTCAATCATACCTAAAACTTGGTTCAAGAATCATAATAGAAGGTTGAATACATGGAAGAAACCTGACGATACTAATAGGTTCCAGATAGATTATATAATGGTAAGACACAATTTAAAAACCCGGTTCATAAATCTCTAAGACAATTCCAGAGACTTTGACCACACTCTATCGGTTATGCACTGCATATTAAAACTGAAGAAACTGCAAAAAGGTGGGAATTTATAGAGATGAGACCTGGATAAACTAACTAAGAGGTTGTACAGAGTTTCAGGGAGAGCATAAGGGAACAATTGATAGGAATGGGGGAAAGAAATACAGTAGAAGATGAATGGGTAGCTTTGAGGGATGAAGTAGTGAGGGCAGCAGATGATCAAGTAGGAAAAAGACGAGGACTTGTAGAAATCCTTGGGTAACAGAAGAAATATTGAATTTAAATGATGAAAGGAGAAAATATAAAAATGAAGTAAATGAAGCAGGCAAAAAGGAATAGAAACGTCTAAAAAAGAGATCGACAGAAAGTGCAAAATGGCTAAGCAGGGATGGCTAGAGGCCAAATGTAAGGACGTAGAGGCTTATCCCAATAGGGGTAAGATAGATACTGCCTACAGGAAAATTAAAGAGATCTTTGGAGAAAAGACAACCACTTGTATGAATATCAAGAGCTCAGATGGAAACCCAGTTCTAAGCAAAGAATGGAAAGCAGAAAGGTGGAAGGAGTATACAGAGGGTCTATATAAGGGCGATGTACTTGAGGACAATATTATGGAAATGGAAGAGGATGTAGATGAAGATGAAATGGGTGATATGATACTGCGTGAAGAGTTTGACAGAGTACTGAAAGACCTGAGTCGAAACAAAGCCCCCAGAGTGGGAAATTAGTAGAAGCCGACCTTGGGGAAGATCAGTCTGGATTCCGTAGAAATATTGGAACATAGGTTTGCCTTTTCTTAATCTACCTTCTACGTTTCTAGCATTTATAGACTTAGAAAAAGCTTTTGACAGCGTTGACTGGAGTACCCTCTTTCAAATTCTAAAGGTGGCAGGGGTAAAATACAGGGAGCGAATGGCTATTTACAATTTGTACAGGAACCAGATGGCAGTTATAAGAGTCGAGGGACATGAAAGGGCAGCAGTGATTGGGAAGGGAGTGAGACAGGGTTGTAGCCTTTCCCCGATGTTATCCAATCTGTACATTGAACAAGCAGTGAAGGAAACAAAAGAAAGATTCGGAGTAGGTATTAAAAACCATGGAGAAGAAAAAAAACTGTGAGTTTCGCCGATGACATTGTAATTTTGTCAGAGACGGCAGAGGACTTGAAAGAGCAGTTTAACGGAATTTATAGTGTCTTGAAAGGAGGATATACGATGAATATCAACGAAAGCAAAACGAGGATAATGGAATGTAGTCGAATGAAGTCGGGTGACTCTGAGGGAGTTAAATTAGGATATGGGACACTTAAAGTAGTAAAGGAGTTTTGCTATTTGGGGAGCAAAGTACAGAGGGTATAAAATGCAGACTTTCAGTGACAAGGAAAGCGTTTCTGAAGAAGAGAAATTTGTTAACATCGAGCACAGATTTAAGAGTCAGGAAGTCGTTTCTGAAAGTATTTGTATGGAGTGTAGTTATGTATGGAAGTGAAAATGGACGACAAATAGTTTAGACAAGAAGAGAATAGAAGCTTTCGAAATGTGGTGCCACCGAAGAATGCTGAAGATTAAATGGGTAGATCACATAACTAATGAAGAGGTATTGATTAGGATTGGGGAAAAGAGAAGTTTGTGGCAAAACTTGACTGGAAGAAGGGATCGGTTGGTAGGACATGTTCTGAGGCATCAAGGGATCACCAATTTATTACTGGAGAGCAGCGTGGAAGGTAAAACTCGTAGAGATGGACCAAGAGATGAATACACTAAGCAGATTCAGAAGGATGTAGGTTGCAGTAGGTATTGGGAGATGAAGAAGCTAGCACAGGCTAGAGTAGCATGTAGAGCTGCATCAAACCAGTCTCAGGACTGAAGGCCACAACAACAACAACAACAACAAGTGGTATGAAATAATCGTCAGTAGAAATAAAGCGGAATCAATCTGTAAGAACAATGAAGATAGGATGACGCATTTGAGACAGATGCTCAAGTGCTTTACAGCATTGAGTTTCAGCAGCAAGAAGTAGTGGAAACGAACACAAGCTGGACTTCAGTTGTCTTCTGCAACTGCTCTGGAACTGTTTGAGGAACTACCTTCACAGCAGAAAATAGACTATCTACTAACTATTAGGCTGTCGATAGACTATGTAGAATATTTATTTTCCCAAGTCTGTGAAACTGGTGGTATTCAACCTACACTAGTAAAATTAAGACGTGTAATCATAAGATTAGCATTGCACAGTATTCAAGTGTACCACGGTCATGATGTCGACTTACTCCAAATCAAAACAGCCAGTGACCAAGGCTGAGAGCCTCAAGCCTCAGACTCTTAAGTGTTAACACTCTTGAGCTAGCATGACTGTATGACTTGTATGGGTGGGTTGTGCATAAACTTACCAGAACTTCAAAGTCAGTTGCATGTGACACATATTAAATCAATATATCCTCCACAACCTTCAGAGAATCTTCTATATGTGTGGACATCGTTAATGCATTTTTGGAAGACCACTTCACCATGACGCATAACATTAAATGCAGCCTGTATTGGATGCATTCCTTGATTCACAGTCGAACTGTTGAAGTATGAGAATGTGCCTCACCATTTGCTTACAATGTATCTCAGTTGTACTAAATGCGTCAGTGATTCTTTTTGTCCTGAGAATGCTGTAGTGGAACTGCTTTTAAAGACTTTTTTCTCTGTACGACCACACACTTTTGCCAAAGACTTAAACATGTGTTTCACTAGTAAATCAAAAGTCTGTACCCGTAAAAGTTCCCTTAGGCGAACGACTGCTGATGTTCAGAAACCATGTTTTGCTACTGTAAGTAGAACGTTGCGTTTTACCTGGTCATTTCCTACCAATTCAGAATGTTTGTAGTACTCTTGCCCTGGCTGAAACACACCCAGAATAGTTAGTGCTTTTCAGTGACCTACCTCTAACGTTTGTGTTGACAAAGTTGATGTCTAGTGGTGGATCAGGTAATGCTTGTCAAAGAAAATCCACTGAGTCTGATTTGATGGTCGACTTTTGCCACTGTTCAAGCACAAGATACTTCGATCCTAGATGTTAGCAACCTTTATCCTTCCACTGAAATTCTCTCTTACTTGTTGTAAAGGGGAACTGTGTTCATAGTGATGTAAAAATCATTTTCAAGACGTAATTATATTTCTTATTCATTGCGTGAACTTGGTAAAATATTCACTGTTTAATATGTTGTATAACAGTGCACTCCATTCGCAGTTCACAATAACACAAGACTGCTTGTTACTTCAGCAGTACTCTAGTTTGCCATAACTAATGAATTTCTATCAGATCAACTGTTAAAACTAAAAATTTCACCCAGCAGCAGTTACATTACTGATTTCCAGGAAATGTAAATCTGATGCCACACTATCATTTGGGATTGTGAGTAAATAAACTTTCTATGTAAATGTGAGCTTACAGAAAGAAAATCTTCCAATTTTAGCAAGTATATCACACTCATTACTCTGATTTATCAAAAGAAATATTTGTAAATTATAGGAATTTGTTACTCTTTTCTACAATCATGCTTCGTCGATCAGTTGCAATATTGATTTGGTTTGAAGCAGTGAAACCAAAATTTTTATAAGGCTTGCTGGTTACACGGAATGTGATCATGTTCATTCTCACTGCAGTACTGGTATGTATGGCTCTGGCTAAAGATACAATTACTGCTGTATTACATTGGAAGAAAAATGACCTTTTCTTTAACAAAATTCTGATTTCCCCAAAGGTATCTGGTGAACATAAAGCTACACTCCTGGAAATGGAAAAATGAACACATTGACACTGGTGTGTCAGTGCCACCATACTTGCTCCGGACACTGCGAGAGGGCTGTACAAGCAATAATCACACGCACGGCACAGCGGACACACCAGGAACCGCGGTGTTGGCCGTCGAATGGCGCAAGCTGCGCAGCATTTGTGCACCGCCGCCGTCAGTGTCAGCCAGTTTGCCGTGGCATACGGAGCTCCATCGCAGTCTAACACTGGTAGCATGCCGCGACAGCGTGGACGTGAACCGTATGTGCAGTTGACGGACTTTGAGCGAGGGCGTATAGTGGGCATGGTTGAAGCCGGGTGGACGTACCGCCGAATTGCTCAACACGTGGGGCGTGAGGTCTCCACAGTACATCGATGTTGTCGCCAGTGGTCGGCGGAAGGTGCACGTGCCCGTCGACCTGGGACCGGACCGCAGCGACGCACGGATGCACGCCAAGACTGTAGGATCCTACGCAGTGGCGTAGGGGACCGCACCGCCACTTCCCAGCAAATTAGGGACACTGTTGCTCCTGGGGTATCGGCGAGGACCATTCGCAACCGTCTCCATGAAGCTGGGCTACGGTCCCGCACACCGTTAGGCCGTCTTCCGCTCACGCCCCAACATCGTGCAGCCCGCCTCCAGTGGTGTCGCGACAGGCGTGAATGGAGGGACGAATGGAGACGTGTCGTCTTCAGCGATGAGAGTCGCTTCTGCCTTGGTGTCAATGATGGTCGTATGCGTGTTTGGCGCCGTGCAGGTGAGCGCCACAATCAGGACTGCATACGACCGAGGCACACAGGGCCAACACCCGGCATCATGGTGTGGGGAGCGATCTCCTACACTGGCCGTATACCTCTGGTGATCGTCGAGGGGACACTGAATAGTGCACGGTACATCCAAACCGTCATCGAACCCATCGTTCTACCATTCCTAGACCGGCAAGTGAACTTGCTGTTCCAACAGGACAATGCACGTCCGCATGTATCCCGTGCCACCCAACGTGCTCTAGAAGGTGTAAGTCAACTACCCTGGCCAGCAAGATCTCCGGATCTGTCCCCCATTGAGCATGTTTGGGACTGGATGAAGCGTCGTCTCACGCGGTCTGCACGTCCAGCACGAACGCTGGTCCAACTGAGGCGCCAGGTGGAAATGGCATGGCAAGCCGTTCCACAGGACTACATCCAGCATCTCTACGATCGTCTCCATGGGAGAATAGCAGCCTGCATTGCTGCGAAAGGTGGATATACACTGTACTAGTGCCGACATTGTGCATGCTCTGTTGCCTGTGTCTATGTGCCTGTGGTTCTGTCAGTGTGATCATGTGATGTATCTGACCCCAGGAATGTGTCAATAAAGTTTCCCCTTCCTGGGACAATGAATGCACGGTGTTCTTATTTCAATTTCCAGGAGTGTATGTGTTATGCTTTAAGGGGAGGTAGGACGCCAAACGGGCTGACTTGGAGCAGGAGAGGCATCACAGGACATTTTAATTTCCAGTGTCTATACTTTTACAATTAAATTCATAAAACATTGTCAGAATCACCAGGAAGGATTCAGGATTCACACTCATTGCAGTGGAAGTTTGAAAACATAACAAAATAAAATTTTTTACGTGTGAAATTTCATCATTTTTTCACTTACAAATGGCTGCATTTGTTGCTATAGGAACACATTTCTTCATAAGTTAGAGAGATTCTTCGATGAATTTTGCACAGCATACATACCATACTTACAGGTGTATGAAACTCAGGAATTTATTTATTTTTTGAAAAAAAGAAAGAATTGTTGAATTTTAAATTTCATGTTTATAAAAAACACAAATTTTGTACTTAATTTCCTCAATTTTTACCACAGTTTGAAACAGATTTGGAAAATTCTAGAGTTTCATACACCTTTAAGTACGGTTTGTATGCTGTGCAAAATTTATCGAACCATGTCTCTTACTTATGAAAAAAAGTGCATCTGTAGCAACAAATGCTGCCATTAGTAAGTGAAAAAAAGATGAAATTTCACACTTAAAAAAATTAGTTTTGTTATGTTTTCGAACTTCCACTGCAATGAGTGTGAATCCTGATCCTTCCTGGTAATGCTGACAATGTTTTATTAATTTATTTGTAAAAGTATAGACACTGGAAAGAAAAATGTCCTGTGATGCCTCTCCTGCTCCAAGTCGGCCCGTTTGACGTCCTACCCTCCCCCCCTCCCCCCCTCCCCTTAAGTAGTCTGCAATTGTTCCTTGCGTGCCAGTCGCTGAAGCACAGTATTATTATTGAAGAAGAGCTGACGGGTGTTGTCGGTAGAATGGAATGCATAGTGAGCTTTCCTGGCCAGATTTGTTCTGATAGCATTGTTTTTAACCAGTTGCTTGTTTTTAGGCACATGAAACGGTTCAACTTTGCAGTCAACGAGTTACTTGTGATGCTCCCGTGACACACTGCACAGTTCCTCTGACTCGTTTGTTCACTCAGAATACAGTACAGATATAAATGTCATAAACGCTAAATTAAACTCTATATTTTTAATATCCTCAAAACTAATCGTCTGCAAATGGTGCTGTTTTCGTATTCACACGACTGCACAACTTTCTCTGTATAAAGATAGCACCAGTAATAACGTACAACATTTGTAACTATTCGTCCAGCGACTTCCATAGCAGAAGTCACAGTGACGGCATGATTGTGAAAATGCGGCGTCAGTTTTCTCTATCAAGTGTTTACAATGAGCAGGTACAAACATTTATGAAGGCACATCGTTTTGCTCAAACGAAGTAGGCAATATTGGTCTTACACATACCGAGCATTCTACTTTTAAACTAAAACATATAATTTCCGACACAAAAGGCAGGCAAACTGTTTTTGGAACGATAATAGTTTCCGGAAGGAACCGCTCTCCTCCCTAGCGTCTGTGTCGTCTGCTCTAGCCCCGATGTGGCGGCTCCATAAGGAACATTCGTGACCAGACCTTCCCTATATAGACACTGCTTGTGACGAGCTTCGCGGCAGTTCTCTCCGTGACGTCACCCACGAACTTCAATGTCTGGCGTGGAGTGTAACGCCGCCCGTGGAACAGGTGGCTGGCTGCGAAGGCAGCACACAGCAACGGGGAGAGTGAGCAGGGGCCGCTCGAGTCGCTTATAGTCAGCGGAGGCCGCCACCGACTGCCGGGAACGGCAACCGGGCCACACAAAAGCCGTGAGCAGCCGAAGGCGGCAGTGCCTGCAGTCCAAGAGCTCTGCAGGCGGTAGACCCGAACTCTAGCTTCAATTAGAAAAGCAAGAGACAGGAAGAAAGAGAGAGAGAGAAGGTGCAAAGGCTGCTAGGAAGCAGTGATCTAAGCAGGCTGCATGCTTTTCTATTAACTGCACAGTCTTCAGTCAGGTTCATTCCCCACTTTCGTGCATGTAAAATCCTAAATGGAGGGATATCTAGCTGTTGATAGTGAAAGCAGACTAGCAATACAAGCAGTTGAAACAATCAAATGAAAGACACGTTCCAAAGTACAGTTTAAACTTTCCTTAAACGAAAAGTGCTGCTAATGAGAGAAATAGAAATAATTAGTAAGGACGGACAGCAAAATAACTGGGTAAAAGAACGGAAATTGTGAAACAGAAATGGATGTAGCCAAAGAAATTAAAAAAAACAATCTGTGCTTCTTTACTCCTGGTGCGAAACGAGATTTACGACTACGGAATGAGTAATGGATACACAGCCCGCATCTCGTGGTCGTGCGGTAGCGTTCTCGCTTCCCACGCCCGGGTTCCCGGGCTCGATTCCCGGCGGGATCAGGGATTTTCTCTGCCTCGTGATGGCTGGGTGTTGTGTGATGTCCTTAGGTTAGATAGGTTTAAGCAGTTCTAAGTTCTAGGGGACTGATGACCATAGATGTTAAGTCCCATAGTGCTCAGAGCCATTTGAACCATTTTTTTTTTCATGGATACATATTACCAGCAAATTGACTTCGATACTGTAAAGAACTCGTAAAATTATTTTGTGGCAACAGACACCGGTCGCCCCGCGTTGAGCGTTCAAAATGTCGTAAACTGTGATTTCTTCTCTCTGCTGTCGGACGTGAAATGACGAGAAGTTGACTGATGAGGTTGCCTGCCGTTAGGAGCCAACAGTTAATGGAAAACAGTAATTAAATAAAATCAGACACAAATCGTACGATATTACGGTGTTCATGTATGAATGTAAAAGATTGCTTATATGATCAAAATCTGAAAGAAATGTATTTATTTTTGTGCTGTTTACACAACCTGAAACCAAATTATATATCTCAGGGCCAACCTGACTTGGCGTGGACACGACTCACTTCTTAAGGGGAAGGAGGAGCGAACGAATCGTCTCACTATTCTTGTTATCGTTCGTCGTATTCTGCTGTCGGCAGCAGGAGCTGCGTCGATGCGGCGCCTCACCTCGGAGCTGTGCTGCACAGATTGGCTGCCGTCATCAGCAATCGCGGCGTTGCGGCGGGTTCCAGGTACCATCTCCGCGTCCTCTGGTCGTTGTCGGTTGCGTGGCCAGAGCTGTGCTGGCACGGTGTCGGAAGGCCGTTGGCGACGGGTGGAAGAGCGCCCATGTCCTCTCGCTTCCGCTGTATCTCCACGATTCCCCTCCTCCTTCTCATCCATCTCCCAGCTCAACTCATCTTCGTAATGTTCTTCCTTTCGGCGTTGTCATTGGCGGAGGAAATGCATCCCAATTACAGGTCGCTGTTTCATCGCCACGCCTCTCCGTGCAACGGGGAAATTTTCTGTCTGGTTAGGGCTGGCGTTTGGCTCGTCAATCGGCATCTTTCCCACTATTTCACATTCTTATGTTTTCCTGCATTGCGAGGCTGCTAAGAGAGCAGCTACACAACACTTCTTTATAACCGCTCTGTCTGCGTGAGGCCTGGACAGACTCGTATTTGGGCTCCGTCTCAAAATCTGTCGGCGTCCGTCATTTACCAGCAATGTCCTCTCTGTTGAGGAAAACATCTTCTTAAGAATGCTGGCTTCTTACACATGCCTCCCGGGGCCAGTTCCCCGCGATTATTTGCACGTTTCTCCCTGTGCCCGTGGGGTGCTGGAATTGTCAGCACATTCCTGCTTTCTATGCCAGGTAAAATGACTGCCGCCAGGCCAGGACGACTCAGATGCTTTCGCGCGTACATTCTTGGCATTCCGTCCTGATGGCTGCAGGTGCCCGTCAGCTCTCATTACGCTTCTCATTGTCAGACGAGCCCTTCGCATCGCGATCTCCTTGAGCGAGGCGAGGGCGTCCGCCCCGGCTTCCCGCTGTGTCCTTGCGGAATGACTGCACCCGGAGGCTCGTCCCAGGGTGTTTTGCCCGGCCACCCATGGTGATTTGGCGAAAGTGGCCGCGGTCGGACTTATTACAATACCTGAAACATGCGCCACACCCACTCATCTGATTGCCATAAATTTTGACATTATACGGCTGGCTAAATTCTGAATTTAGCGGTCATGCCTAAGGTTAAGGATGACAATTTTGGTTCAAAAACTTTTTCTATGTAATACTGTTCTATTGAAAATATAGGTTTTGTGCTAATAAATTTCATTGTATTTGAAAAGGATACTTTGATTTTCATATGGCACCCCTAAGAATGAGAGACAATCACACCTTCGCGTTACATATTACGTACGACGAATCACAACACATTCCAGTAAATTAAGATATTGTCATGCCCTCTTCCGATGGCACACCGACATTTTTAAGTATTTCATTCTTTGGCCGGCACGACTGACACGTACACTAGGATTTTTCCACTCTATTTGCTGACATTCAATTTTAATAAAAGTAGATTCTTCTCATTAATCATGATAATTACGTTGGTTTACCTGTGGCAAGACCGACACGCTCATCCGGTACTTCATCCATTCATACGCCACCCACTACACACTTCTAATAACAATGACTCCACTGAGCAATAATGTCACAGACACAGCGCTCTTGACGCTCGACCTCGAAAATCTATCTTTGTCTCTTACAAGTGATGTGTGTCAGTCCACAACGAATAGCTCTGAGTAAATGATCGAGGATTCCTTATACACTGAAGATAGTAAATCTGAAGAAATTTTGGAACATACTTAACTGATAGAGGACAAAAGTTTGTGACTGTGGGAACTCCCTACAGTTTTTATGTTAGGTGACATTTACTTTCAGTTGTATCATTCTTCACTGCATTAGGCCAGCATCTATTCCGTTCTTATTCGCTGTAATAAAGTTCAGCTTTCTTTCAAGCAGTCTTTCATCTGCTGCAGCTGAGTCTACTAAGTTTCACAAGAGTGAATTACCTTTCACTGTTACTGGTCACACAAATTCTTGTCTCCATAAACATTTTACACGGCTCGTGTCACTGATGTTAGTCATTCCTGTTCCAGCTACATCAGAAAATCGTGTAGGAGTTAAAATTGTAGCCTGTTTGCCTTTGTAGCAGCCAAACTCTCTCTTGATGTCATAGTTCTCTGCCTTCTACATCTGTCGCATGTGGACTATCTCTTTTTCATTACTCCTTCAGTCAGTAAGCGTAAAGCCGGAATTTCTGCTCTTTTATTTTCACTGTTAATTACAAGTATTGGTTATTAACTCGTTTTCTCTTGCTGTTCACATAATTAGCTGCTGCTCTAATACTCCACGGTGTTTATTCCTATAAATATTAGGCAAGAAAGCTCAATTTACGTATGTTGTTTGCTGAGTACCTGAAATTACTTGTGACCAAGTTCACAATCTAAAACCAGGCTTTGACAGTCCTCAGTTTCGTCGGTAACTATAAGATCCAGTAGCCTCACCCCCAAAATAGAGCTTAATAGTGGGTGACCGGCTTTAACGTTCCAAGGAGTCGCTTGGGTCTGTGGGGAGGTCACACACCTGTACCTAGCGCAAATGTTTCATGTTATTGCCAAACATGAGTTAAATTGCACGGATGGTAAGCATGACGGAGAATAGTTGTCCTAGATTCAGTGTTGTTATAACTTAGCAAGTGAAACCCTTAACTCCAGATCAGGTAGTGTGGCGACAGATTGACTGGCCTTTCTCTTTACAAAAACTTCTGTCGCTAGTTACAGTTGCACTTATTTCATAAATTAATCTAAAGATCCGGCCAGTGGTAAGTATCGTGAGCTCTCCGATCTACAAAAAATGTGTCAAAATATTCCACTGCTCAAATTATACGTAACTTGCCGTGATGACAGGGTGTTGTGTGATGTCCTTAGGTTAGTTAGGTTTAAGTAGTTCTAAGATCTAGGGGACTGATTGTGGTGTCACCGCCAGACACCACACTTGTTAGGTGGTAGCCTTTAAATCGCCCGCGGTCCGGTAGTATACGTCGGACCCGCGTGTCGCCACTATCAATGATTGCAGACCGAGTGCCGCCACACGGCCGGTCTAGAGAGACTTCCTAGCACTCGCCCCAGTTGTACAGCCGATTTTGCTAGCGATGGTTCACTGACTTCTACGCTCTCATTTGCCGAGACGATAGTTAGCATAGCCTTCAGCTACGTTATTTGCTACGACCTAGAAAGGCGCCATGATCAGTTTCTATTGATATTGTAAATAATGTAATGTCCAGAGCGACGTTCGTCATTAATGGATTAAAGTTAAGTATTCCACCAGCTACGTCCGTTTTTCTCAATTCTAATTCCCTTGTCATGATACAGACCTCACGCCAGTCTGCGTGAGTTAAAACGCGTGCATTTCGGCCACCTTTACTAACACGGTTGGCTCTCCTGCCAACCACAACACTAATGACCATAGATGTTAAGTCCCATAGTGCTCAAAGCCATTGGAACCATTTAACTTGCCGTAATGAATACATGTTGAGCATAGCGCTTCTCTTCGCTGGTCAGTTGCCGGCGTCACAGTGTAACCTGAGTATGTTGTTGCATTTATAAACATCGTAATCACATATCACAGTCTCATGCACTTAACGTTTATTGCAAGGAAAACATATTTAACTACATAAATATAAATTAACGTAGCATGTTAATAAGGAGCCTCTTTTCGCGCTCTTTTCAGTTACGGTTTCAAAAATGTGTAATTTTCATCAGCTTTAAATGACTTGAATTTTTAATAACAGACAAATGAATATTTAATTAATAAACTAATAAATCAAGCTAAGAACCACCTGTATGACTTACTGGAAAGTAGGGCAGTGTTATGGGTACAGTGTGCTGCTTTCATAATGAGTTTATGTGTCAAGAAATTGTCGTTCTGACACATTTGCGAAATCGGCTGTAATAAATATTGCTGTAATTTAGGCTGTGTGTTAGTTGACAGCAAGACAACCGGAGAGCACAGCTGATTCCCTTAACTTTCGTCCGCATCTTTGACTATGATGACTCTCCCTCAATGCATTTATGAGATACCAATTTTGAAAACGCATTCTAATAATTTTCTTCCAATCTGACATTCGTTGTTTCTGCATTTTCTTTACCATAATTATAATTCAATTGAGAATTCTTGCACTGGTCTACTTGTATTTCTGATAGGACGATTCTGTGCTTTTTCACTTATGTTTTGAGCTACTGGCTGTAATAATTTTACCGACAGGTTGAAAAGTCCGCCAGCTTTGCTGCTTTTATCTTTGGCGGTACTTTAGAGCACACCTCAGCGCAATGAAAGGGCCCAAAAACCATTAGCCAGCTGTTGGAAGTTCCGTCCTGTGGCAGGTCCTCAAGCCTGATGTATACGAAACACGAGAAAATCGGTTTGGATTTAGGAGACATAAAGGTAACAGAGACGCAGTTCTCAAATTACGCTTGATAATGGAAAGAAGAAAAAAGAAAAATAGACATGCTCTACATTATGTCGATCTAGAAAAAGTTTTCGACTATGTAAAATTGTGCAAGACGTTCGGAATTCTGAGAAAAATGAAAGCAAGTTATGGAGAAAGAGGGTAATATACAACATGTACAGGAATCGTGAGGGAACAATAAGATTGGAAGAACAAGAACGAAGCTTTTGGATTGAAATGAGTGTACGAATGGAATGCAGTTTTCCTTCCCTGTTGTTCAATTTATACTTCGAGGAGCAACGATGGAAATAACAGAAAGTTTAAAGAGTGATATTAAAATTCAGGGCGAAAAGGTATTAATGGTAAGATTTGTTGATGGCATTGCTATCTTTACTGAAAGCAAAGAAGACTATAGGATCTGTTGAGTGGAATCAACTGTAGAATGGGTATAGAACATGCATTCAGATTATACCATAAAATGGCAAAGTAATCAGAAACAGCAGAATTAAGAATAGCGAGAAACTTGACATCAAAATTGGTGAACGTGAAGTAGAAGAAGCAAAGGAATTCTGCTACCTTGGGTGCAATGTAATCTACGACGGATAAAGGAAGGAGGACATAAAAAACAGACTTTCAAAGGGAAAGAGGCCGTTCCTTGCTAAATGAAGTCTGCTAGCATCTTAAGCCTTGATTTAAGAACGAAATTTCTGAAAATATATTTTTCGAGCACATCATATAACGGTAGTGAATCGTTGACTGTGGGAAAAACAGAACAGAAGTAAGTAGTTGATATTTGGTGCTACAGAAGGACGTTGAAAATTTTGCGAAGAACTACCTCATTCATTACTTTATCAGCTCATGCAACCGGTGACAAAAGCAACGTTTCTAAAACAATGACGACAGAAATGGACAGACTGACAGGACTTATGTTAAAACATTAAAGAATAACATCCGTGACAACAGAGAGAGCTGCAGAAAGTAAAAACTGTTTCCAGCCTTTGTGGCCGAGCGGTTCTAGGCGCTTCAGTCTGGAACCGCGCTGCTGCTACGCTAGCAGTTTCGCATCCTGCCTCGGGCATGGATGTGTGTGAGGTCCTTAGGTTAGTTAGGTTTAAGTTATTCTACGTCTAGGGGACCGATGACCTCAGATGTTAAGTCCCATAGTGCTCACAGCCATTTGAACCATTTTTTAAAACTTTTGTGGAAGGCAGAGAATAGAGAACAACTAATAATGGATGAGACACGGTACACGTGCTGCTCTGAGTTGAAGAGGACAGGGCAGGAGAGGTATTCGTGGCAGGCTGCATCTGGCCAGTCTCCCAAAATACGTACTTCATCATGAAAACACGCTGTGTTATTTCGTGTGAAATATCCGTTATAGGTCGGTTAACATAATGAGAGAGTCTTAACGACTACTGTAGTGAATTGTGTTGTCGCACCAGGAGCAGGTCCCAGACTAAATAGTTTTAAGCGCACACATAAACGAACGAATAGTAGACAGTTATGCTAGAGAGATTGCCTACACTACGCTCTTCGTTCTGTTCTTGATTATTGCTGCACAGTATTATGAGATCCTTAAGTACATTGCTCACCAAAATTACAGGACGAGCAAGACAAAGTATCGTAACATATTATCTAATAGATGGAAATGTAATAGAGTGCGAGAGCACGTTACCAGAGTTCTACCAGCTCTCCTCATGGCGTGAGATCAGCGTAGTTAGAGCGCCAAGTATGGCAGGCGCGGCAACACGAGGGAAAAGGCAGTGCGTGTCGGTCAGGCGATCAGGCACGGTGGTGGCCTCCATCATAACATGGTCCGGAAACAACATCTGGATAACTTCAAGCTAGGAAGGACAAACTATCACGAGGGTGACTCACGAGTTTGGCATTGCTCACAGCATTGGTTCAGGGGCGTGGGGAGCTTCCCGAACTACAGGCATTGCTGCTCGAAGGGGATGAGGTGGTCGATCACAGTCTGTTACAGTAGCGGATGACTAAAGTGGATCGCTTCTTGCCTGTTGCACAACACAGCAAACAGGAAGTGAAGTTACAGCCTCATTTAACAGGACTGTCAGGCTCACGTTCCACAGTGGCAAGACGACTGCATGGGCGGTTGTGTCTTTAGCCGACAGCCGGAATGTTGTGTACCGCTCGCAGCCGCACATGGCGGTACTGTGGACGATGAGGCCAAAAGAACAGAGACTGGACCAACGGGGAGAGTTGCCCGAGCTGTTCTCAGAGGAAGCAGATTCAGTCTGAGGAGTGATTCTGTATCTACGCCTATATCGCGAGAGGTGGAACTCGTGTTGCACCAAGGAACACTGTCGAACATGGTTGATATGGTGCACCAGGCATTATAGGCTGTATGTATATGTTCCGTACTGACACCATGTCTTGGTACACTTACCGGTCAAATCTAGTATGACAGTCTACGTGCACCTTTCCGAGGATGCATTCGGTCCTGACTTCATGTCGACCAGCACAGGTGATGGAGCTCTTGAAGCGTGAGGGTGTTGGGTCTTTCTGTTGCCATGCCTTATATCCTGCAGAGCACGCGTGGGACGCATCATACCAGTTATTTCTACAATGACGGAAAAAAATAGTACACCTACCAATGACGATGTCGATTTTGATTCCACAGAGCCACCTCGGGATAGAAGATGTACTGCTTACGGTTTCAACGTCGTCCGCATCAGATAGTGTAGTGGCACAGCTACCAGAGTTCCATGTCTGTCTGTCCCTTGATAGGAAACGGTCACAGACAGAAGGTTCAGTGTAGTCCAAATGTATGAAGCAAGCAGGCACCCGTGTCACGAATACTCACTCCTGCTTCCTACAGTCAACTGAGAGGGTTTGAAACAGGTCAAATGTGGTCTTCCGATGGCGGGATGGTCCTTTCGGAGAACTGCCAGACAAGCTGGACGTGCTGCGTCAGTTGTTCAACCATGCCAAATCCGACCGTAACCATGGCGACCCTGCGAAAACGCTGGACAAGAGCACAAGGAAAAGGAGTGACAAAAAGAAGGGACACCTTGAGGGTAATTTCTTAAGGCATCAGGAAGTAACCTCCATTGTGCCACACAGAGCTGTAGACTGTAGAAACTGCAGAGGAAGACAGGGGATCTTGTTTACATTTTCTTCTAAGTGCCAATGCATTTCGTTGACTCCCATCCACATAGCAAGATATAACGGGAATGAAGTGAAATGTTGTGTGGCTAGGGCCTCCTGTCAGGCAGACCGGTTTCCTGGTGCAAGTCGTTTCAGCTGACGCCACTTCGGTGACATGCATGTCCAGTAACGGCAGTAATAAAGTAAGAGACATCAGAGCCTGCACAGAATGATTTAGGCGTTCATTTTCCTCACGTGCTACTCGTGCAACAGTCTAAAGGGCAACAAATTGTCTTAAAACCCTCTGCCAAAAATATAAGTGTGTATAGAGAGTAATCGTGGAGGTATGCAGTTATGTAGTTGCCTTTTGTAGAGTGGGGCAGTGGTTTACATATCTGTCATCTCGATACTGTTTTGCAAAGTTCCACACATGAAACGCCGTTGAAATCTTTGAAAGCTGTTCATGGATTAACTCCATTATTTATTATGCATTTAAATGCATGGATTAGTCATCACATCTGATGATTTAATTCTCTGAACTTGCCTTACTGAAAGCTGTCTCGCTTTTTATGCCTATAACGAGAAATAAGTATAAATGTTAATTAGAACTACGACAGCTATATTTATGGTACGTTTATTACTGCAGAACCTGTTTTGTTGTAAATGAACATCTTAAAGTGGCGCCTAAACTTCAACAACGTTCTTCGTAAATCATTCTCACGCGACTGCAGAAATCTGCCGGTGTGGAATGACTCCAGCATGGTTCTGGACTGAAGCGCCTAGAACCGCTCTGCCACAGAGGCCGACACCAGCACTCTTCGTCTTTCTCCAGTTCACAGGCACACGCAGTTCCTAACTTCATAACGTTTCTCATTTGTGCTCTTCCACAAGCTTACTATTTAGCTATGATGACAGACTTAGCAGTACTCTTTTAAAAAGTTTGTAGGAGCCGTGCAAACTAAGGAAATTTAAGAAAATTGGCGAATCGGAAGTAGTAGAAGTAATACGGTAGAAGTAAAACGCGGATTAGTGATACTTCCAATTGAGTTATCGTGCCTAAGGAAGCCAGCGGGGGAGCGGCTGGGACGGCTGCAGCACTTTGAAGTAGGCTGCGCTGGTCGCAGAACCTGTCTGCTGTTTGTGTGTGTCTGTGCTCCAAAGCATAGGCTTTGCTCTCAGGGATGATAGCGCGCCTCCTGTAGTGTTCCGCCACTCTGCCTGCGTATCGAATGGCCGCTCCAGGAGGGCAGAGACAGCGACCTCCGGACAGGCGGCGCCCGTGTTAAAGCTGCAAGCCGGTTACGGCGCATAGGCGAGCAGGCAGTGAAGCGTAGACACAGTAGTGTGGGTGCGGCCCCGTAGGCGCAGCTCGCACCTGGGGGTCATACATACCTGATCAAAATTACCCGAACACTTATTAGTGGACGTTAAAATGGGCGGCAACCATCCTTCGCCTTAATGACGGCTTGACCACTTCTGGTGACACATCCAGTGAGGTGTCTGAATCTCTGTAGAAGAGTGGCAGCTCATTCTTCCTCAAGAGCGAAAAAGAGAGAAGGCAGGGATGCGTGACGCTGGGCTTACTATGGCTTCAGGTCGGCTCTTGGGCCGGCCAGTCATTTTGGAGAATGTTTTCTCTACAAACCGTCACCTCCAAATGCTGTTTTATGACAGAATAGCTTGTCGAGCTAATAAAAAACAACCACTGGCTCCGAACTCTTCCTCTTCGGCACGCAGTACACAGTGATGTAAAATGTATTCACAGTCTCTCGCATTTAGACTTTTCTCGAGACCCGTTACGGAAATGCACCCCTGCCACGAAAATTACCAAATGCTCAAATATGTGTGAATGCTAAAGCCATCAGTCCCTAAGCTTACACACTATTGAACCTTAATTATCCTAAGGGCAAACACACACACCCATGCTCGAAGGAGGACTCGAACCACCGCCGGGACGAGCCGCACAGCAAAAAGTACCCCTGTACTGTCAACACCAATGCCTCTGTACGTCACTATCGGCATTACACAGGATGGCAACTGTCCTGGAACTCATAAATGGACTGGAAACGAGTGATTTAGTGTGATATACACTGTGCGAATCAGATGGAAATGTTTGGGTTTGATAACACTACCGTCTGCTACTGCTGTACCATAACCTTAAAGCTTGAAGCAGGTTGTGAAACAAAACTATTTTATTAAAGCGATTATGGTACAACGCAACAGAGCAGTGCTACCCTCTGAGAGGAATTTTGTTATGTTGACCGTGTTGTACCTAACGGAGGTGGCTTATCAGAAATGAAAGTCAGAATTACGTAAATATTTGAACATTAACAAACAAAATTTTGCCTATCTGCACTGTTCAACGGATAAAGAAATCGGTCGCCAGCCTAACTAGGCAAGAGAATGATTAACATTCTCGTTCAAGAAAATAATTATTAATAACTTAAACACAACCTACACTTTGTCTCCCGCGAGTGCAGTGAACTCCGACACACACATGTTTACGGTAAGATTGAAACTAACAGTTTCAACAGCACAAACTATTTGCAAAATTATAACGGATACCGAAACACACTATTACTTTCAGGGCTTACACAAACTGAATGGTCTTTATAACAATATTATTACTATTCACTGCAGAATCATTAACTGGATATAGGTTAAGTCTCTCTCAGTTAAATACTATACTATTTAAAATGAAAGTTAGTGAGAAGCAACCTGTTAGTGGATTCCAATTATCATTTGAATAAAGAAATAATGTTTTAATAATTAGTGGTCTTCCCATTACTTGTTACCTAGCATTAACACAATCGGCAAACTGTGGATCCTGTTATATTATTAATATGCACTTCCAATACACAAGAGAGACACTTTGCAGTGTGTAACGTTACATACTCATGTTTGCTGTTTTCCACTTTTACTACATTGACAGACAAAATTAACATATATGTAAGATACCGACTCACCTTCTGCGATTTACAACAGGCAGTAATGTGATCATTTACTAAGCAAAACTTTATAAGCCTCAGTCTTAAGAACTCTTAATTTGAAGTTGGCAACAACACATTAATAAGCAGTTTTACTAGGAAAATTATTTTCAGCAAGTATCATTAACTTTAAGTCACTTTTTACTATATTCAAGAGGCATTAATTAGCAAAACACTGGTCTTTAATGTTCTTTCACTAGGGACACTAGGTAATCAGTTTAGTTCAAACGGAGAGGAACCTGAGAGGTGTTATGATAAGGAGAAACATCAAGGTAGGTACATAAATTCAGTTATAAATTACCTTATATTTGAGCACACTAACACATCCATTAAGCTGATCCTTCACTGTAAATTACAGCTCCATTACAGTGATTGCGCAATGTGGTGGCGATTGCATGTTGGTAGGTGGAATTGCAGGTAGAATTACTGGACTCTGTCATTTCTTGGTGGCGATGATAGATACAAATTCCAGAATAATTCCACCTATTTATCCATCCATCCGAGGCAATGGAAAGTAGTAGGAAAAGCCTCTCTCGGAACCAGCACGGTATGCAACATTTACACGGCAGTGCACAGTTTTGCAGCTCGTCCCCGACTCGTAGCTCGTCCCCGACTGGTGGCTCGCCCCCGACTGACTCTTGTTCCACCTTATCTACAAGGGCCAACCACAATTTGCGCGCGCTACTCAGTTCCGTTCCCGAGGGGAACCACTACACCTTTTACATATAAACCAACTAAGAACCCTAAGTGAGGATCAGCAGTTTACATAACAGCAAACAAATACAATAAATAAAACCGAACATTTGCACATATTGACATTTCTACCAAAAATTATTCACACAAAATTACAATTATATACAGTAAGTTTTGTTCCCTCCAAATGAGACAAAGAATTTAAATGTCAGACATACTACATTGCACAGAATCAAACAAAGACATCAAAGTTCTTACAAAGAAAGGAGTATACAATTTTGTGTTATTGATTCAATCAAACACATTTACAGAAGCTCAATGATGTAACATTAAATGAAACAAAAGCAAAATAAATCCGTACAGCATTAGAGATATGGTGTTACACATTGTGCAGTGGTGTCACTGTTTACACCACCTGAACGCTCGCTTATCATTAACTACGGAAACAGGTGGTTTACGAAGAAATGCACGACTAACGTACCCCAATGTTTTCAACTCCCTGCGCACAGGCATTTTGCTAACGGGGCTGCCGGCAGCACTTTGGTGCTTACGACTGACTCCTTCCGCTCATTTCGTGCGACTTTTGCAGCTACCATGCACAGTGCTCCACGGTACCCGTCAGTCGTGAGGCCTGCTAGGTCTCGGTGTAGCTGTGCCTGTTCCTTCGAGTTTCCACTTCGCAGTCATATCACCAACAGCCGACTTGGCAGCTTCAGAAATGCTGATTTGTCCTTGACGCACTTGTTACCGGAGTCACACTTTCAAAGTCAGTGACGTCTCCTGACCGACCCTTTCTGCGGTTACTGAGACAACATTTTGTTAACAAGAAAAATTGCTCTTCATGAAGCGATCTTTCGTCCTTCAGACGTCTGATGCAAAGACATTGAAACACCCTGCAGAAACTGCAGGATTTACCGAGAAAAAGCCCTTTTTCATGCTACGCAATAATTTTGTTTAAACACCCAGATGCGTTTTTCATTTATAACAAGACATCCTCAATGAGTGCCCCGAGAATATTGTATGATTATGGGAGGAGTCTCATATAGGTTTTCAAACAGTTCTAGTAAGTAACCACTCAAGTAACATAATCGTATGTATGTATGTATGTATGTATGTTCCACATTTCCTCTTAGGTCAATGGACCAATTGCAACAAAACCTGATACATATTTCATTTAGTGTTTGGAAGGAACCGCCGGCCAATCAAAGTGACAGTGCGAAAAAGCAGTGCTTCCCCCGACGCGACACTACACATACTTAAATCAACCAGCATTTGACAACGAGAGCACACTTGCACATAATTTGTAATGTTAACGAAACTTCTAGCATATGACCCCAGAAAATTATCAAATGAAGAAAAGATTATTGTTCACTGCATTTTCGCTCTTCATGCAGTAAAACTGCCACATGAAGCATGATGTTTTAATTTATTACTTCTTTACTACTAACACTACTCACAACATATCTCACCGACGGTAGACATGTATACCACTCGATGTACCTGCAAACGTAAGTCACTGTGTAGTATATAGTTCGCGAGATACGACGTCATAGCCATCGAGTTGCATGAAAATGAAACTGGAGGGCGAAATTCGCTGCACATCCAGTTGAAATATATTTAACATATTTCACTCGTATTTGTACATATATTTGAAATATATTTCACATGTGCATATATGAGTAAAGCTACAGGTAAAAATCTCACCATTTTAGACAAATTTGGTACACATATTGGTTACAATCTGGAAAGAAATAATGTTGGGTTAAGAACCATCAGCCTCCTGTTGGGGTGTGATGAGAGAGATGGGAGAACGGGAAGGTGGACAGGCAGCGAGAGGGACGAGAAGAATGGCACATACAGCAGGGGGAGGAGATGGACAGAGATGGAGGGAGGGGAAAATGGACAGAGAGAGAGAGGTGAGGAGGAGATGGGCAAATAAAGGGAAGAGGTAGAGGAGAACAGAGATAGGGGGAGAAAGAGACAGGGATGGACAAGAACAGATGGAGGGGGAGGAGGAAAAGGGCAGAGAAAGGGAAGAGGAAGAGATGGACAAAGAGTAAGGAGAGAAGGAGATGGATACAGAAAGGACATTGAAAGAGATGATGAGGGAGGAGGGGGTGGAGCAGCTGGACAGAGAGAGGGGGTGGAGCTGATAGACAGAGATAGGAGGAGGAAAAGACTGAGAAAGAGTGGGTGGAGGACATAGAATTATAGGGGGAAAGAGGAGATGGATGGAGACTGGGGGGTGGGCGGTATGGACAGAGAGGGAGAGAGAGACAGGAGGAGTAGATGGATAAAGAAGAGAAGGACAGAGATAGGGAGAAGAGACATGGATAGAGATGAACAGACAGAGAGAGCTGAGGAAATGGACAGGGAAAGGGAAGAGAAGGATCTGGACAAAGAGTAGGGAGGCACAGAAAGGAAAGTGGAGGAGATGAACAGGGAGAAGGCGAGGAGGAGATGGACAGAGACAGGAGCAGGTAGAGACTGACAAAGAGTGCGTGGAGGACGTGGAATCATAAGGGGTAGGAGGAAATGGACAAGAGAGGGACACGAGGAGATGACAGAGAATGGGTGCTTAGAGGAGGTGGACAAAGCGGGAGGTTAGTGCAGATGAACAGAGAGATGGGGAAGAAGGAAATGCACTAATATCATCCAGGGCAACGCTGGGAACTCAGCAGGTTTTAAAGTAAAATGGAAAGTTACTAACAGTCAATGTCAAAGTTTGAAGGAACCAATGTTTGATAAAATCAGTCTGTTCCACCTGGACCTGCATGATAAAGACATCCTCCATGAATCTCATAACCATTTACGTTTGTATTCAATGGATACAATAAATATTTTCATGGAGATTAATTGTTTAAATGAGACCAATCTAGGCCCAAGCAAGTGGGCTATGGCGTCTGCAATACCTAAGAAAAAGTGGGAAGAAATTTCTAAATACTGAAATTGTATTCAAAGACAAGTGTAAATATTGCTTTTACTATTTAAATTATCTTGAAGACAACCATCTACAATATTTTGACATCATGAAATTAAAATGGCTACAATGGATTTCTACCATTAACTGATAAAATTATTTGATAGACGTGTAGGGTGGCAGGACACCACTAGTAGGAGGTGAACGAATAGATGGAATCATACTGGAAAGAATGGCAATCACGGAATTTAGCCTACGAGGCTCCCTGCATGAGTGGTTACCCAATTATGGCCGCAATTTTATATCAAGACCCTACCACCACCGTTAGACTAAGACGTTTCTCGCAAGCTGCGCCAACATCTACGCATATGGAATGACGGTTGCCACCGGAATATAACCCATGTTGCGATCACTTCACCATGGTGTTGAAACGCCTCAGTGTAGTTACATCTTAATAACTGAGCCAGACTGCAGATGCATGACGATCGATGCCGTCGTCAGATGTGCCGCAATCATCATTTGCGAGACGGCCAGGAGTACTTCGTCTCCGATATCCCTCTGGCTGTGACGCTCATCAGCATCATCAGCAGAACACTTTCTACTCCTGTAGTGAGCACGAAAAGTACTCAATACAAGACTTGGGACGACTCCATCGTGTGATCCCTGAAATCCTTCTCACTTTAGTGCTCCGAGTTCAGTGTTATAATATCCCGCACCTTCCCCAACCAACCAGAGAAGTCGATCCAATACTTCTGTCTGATGGAAAGTTTAATAACAAAGTCACTCCTCGCACCTACGATCATTTGCAGAATGAATCAACACGCGCTGTTCCTATGCACCGAGAAACCCGCTGCCAGAACTTTACCCAGGCTAGGAGCCAGAACATCGCCTTCTGCCACGACAGAAAATAACTGTTCACCAAAATTGGCTTCTCATGCAACATAAAAGGATGTTATTACGGTAAATCGGTTTCCAGCGAGCACCCCAGGAATACGCTCTTCTATCGAAAACCTACTTTCGCGTTCTCTATGAGCAGAGGATATCCTCTGAAAAGAGCACTGATCTCGGCTCACTCCTCTGGAAACACTACCTGGTCTGGCCGCAACGCAGTCGTTGTCCTTTCCATTTCTTGAGTGGGGCGCGTACCGACAGACGCGAGTCACGTGTGCAGCCATAGTGGCCACCGCCGGTGTCGTCTTGGTGCCATATAGCCAGGCTCTGGGGCCATTGATTTCCTGCTGCGATAAAAATCTCCCCTGCAGGCCTGCCACCAGGTAAAAGTGTCTGCCTCCTCCCTCCAACTATTTCAGTTGCTCACATAAAGACCACGAATCTATCAAGCAATGGGCGTTTATAAAAACACTCTCTGTCCACAACAGAATTTACCGAGACAGGCGCAGTGGTTAGACACTGGACTCGCATTCGGGAGGACGACGGTTCAATCCCGCGTCCAGCCATCCTGATTTAGATTTTCCGTGATTTCCCTAAATCGCTCCAGGCAAATGCCGGGATGGTTCCTTTGAAAGGGAACGGCCGACTTCCTTCCCCATCCTTCCCTAACCCCATGAGACCGATTACCTCGCTGTCTGGTCATCTTCCCCAAACAAACCCCCTCCCCCCCCCCCCCCCCCACACACACACACACAACAGAGCCGGCCGCGGTGGTCTCGCGGTTCTAGGCGCGCAGTCCGGAACCGTGCTACTGCTACGGTCGCAGGTTCGAATCCTGCCTCGGACATGGATGTGTGTGACGTCCTTAGGTTAGTTAGGTTTAAGTAGTTCTAAGTTCCAGGGGACTTATGACCACAGCAGTTGAGTCCCATAGTGCTCAGAGCCATTTGAACCATTTCTGAACCCCCACAACAGAATTAAAAGATATTAGAAGAGCTGTGGTGACACGACGAACGTATCAGACAAATCGTCATTGACCCCCGCGAATGGGTTTAATCAGAAGCAACGTTTCATTTGTCCCAAATTTGCTCGTTGGTGTTAAGAACTAAATTAAAAATGATAGGTGGCAGCTCGGCGTCAGGCAGATACCTCTCAAAGACGTTGCTTGTAAATCATGCTGTTTTCGCTCATCCTGAAAATCGGCTGAAACTCTAACTGCTTCCTGTACAGTTACTGTATTTCTGTAACATAACGTTCATTCAACTGAAAGGTTATGTTACGGAATAACAACAACACACAGAACCGACTATCGACACGAGGGAAAGTACCATCTCTCTTAAATAAGGACTCTGGCATTTCAGTGTAAGTGCCTTTAATTTTATTGTTAAATATTGACATACAATTCTTTAAATCTAAAAATAAACATGTGAAAATAAAAAATAATGTCATATTCTACGAGAACCAGTGACAAAGCCTATAAAAGGACGAAAGACGAATCGATGGGACAATAAAATTCATGTGCACCATGTACAATTATGTTTTCTTGTCAAATATTGCATTTTAGTAGCAATAGTAGTTGGTTTACTAAAATGAAGTTTGGGTGGTAGTAATATGGCCTTCTGAACTGTTTAATATTAATGAGTTTCGTGATTTTAGTATTTGTAGTATTATAGCAGTAATAGTAGTATACCCTAATGAGAGTGGGGGAAAACGCTAAAACAAATTCCATCTAGAATAGCGCAGTTATTACGCTGGGAAAGTCTACGAAATCACAGAGTAGCGTATAGGTGGTGGCAAAACCTTTAGCGACAGCTATAAAAACAAAGAGAAATTGAAGCTACAGCTTTCAAATTCACTACATACAAACACTAATTGTCACAATGAATTACATAAATGCGATTTGATATATAACTGTCCATTTTGTTATGAAGACGCTGGACAAGGAAGAATAAATAAAATCTGTACAGCAGAATGCACTCACATTCAGTACTGTAGACGCCAGAAGTGCGCAGTCTGGCTGGGTATCTGCGCAACCCAACCAGTTCTGCACACTAATGCGTCTGTCAAAATACTATTTCGACATCTTGTCTCTTTATTATCACTGAAGTGCTGGCTGTTCACCATCTGAAGTGTGGCAAAGATGCAAAACACAACACTTGCTCCCTTTCTGTGTTATGTCAGAGTCTCACGATAACTGTGTTACCAATCCTCTGGAGGATCTCAATCACGTGCTGTAGTCCGATAGATGGGATTTCTGGCCAATAATAGCCGAAATTCTCTGGATGAGAATGCTAAAAGCAGGGCTGCATGCATTTATCTGTATGGTAGCAGCTGCTTGCGTGTAAGTACATAACCATGTGCATCGTTTTCCCGAACGTAGCATCAACTAACGTGATATTTTGCTGTTTCTATACACAGAAAAAAGAAAATCTTCCAGGTTTTCCCGGCCATGAGGCCATACAACGAAAGAGTTATTTATACGTCTGTAGAAATGGTAAGATTTGTGGCGTTTGGTCTTAGTACAAATTACTCCAAAATGCTATGCCTATTTTTGGTGTCATGGGAGATCTCGCAACCACACCTTCCAGATGCCAATAATAGCAAGTGGGCAGTAGTACCAGAAAAAAACTCTCGGATGCAATCGGGTGAGTAACGACTTTGTTTCAGATATCACCAGCAGTTCGTCCTTGTCGAATCGAATGTCCCTCACCAGTTTCACGATCTTTTAGTGGGGTACTGTGTACACAACATGAACTCACACGAGTTTGAGTAGTTCCGCTATACGTGTGTCCAGTCTGTAAAGTGGCGAGAAGATAGTGTTTACTATTGGACTTATCCACAGTCGTTCTTGTGTATTTTCGGAATCCTATACAACAGAAGAGAAACTGAACCTTTAAGATGTAGTTACTTCATCCTTTCCTGTAGGATAAACCGAGTTATGCAGAACAGCGATTTCTTCCTTCGCCACAACAGATGTTACATTCTTTGAAAGTTACTCTTTTGCTGAGTCGAGCTAAAATCTTCTGATAGTATTTCGATGTACAAAACACAACAATAACGTTGCCTTTGTCCACAGATAATATGACAGGGTGTGTATGTTCTCTTTCAGGATGCGAATCTGATATAAACTTTTGAACATGAGTATTCTGCCTTATTTCTTCATTTAATTTACGGACAGATCTTGAATGGCCAATTGCACATATCCGATGACTACTTGAATGAGTCATGAATTTGGTGCAAAATGATGGCCTCTTGTCGTCACTCGTATTGTTGGTGTATATACACTCCTGGCCATTAAAACTGTTACACCAAGAAGAAATGCAGATGATATATTATACTACAACTGACGTGTGACTACATTTTCACGCAATTTGGGTGCATAGATCCTGAGAAATCAGTGCCCAAAACAACCACCTCTGGCCGTAACAACGGTCTTGATAGGCCTGTGCATTGACTCAAACAGAGCTTGGAATGCTTGTACAGGTACAGCTGCCCATGCAGCTTCAACACGATATCACAGTTCATCAAGAGTAGTGACTGGCGTATTGTGACGATCCAGTTGTTCGGCCACCATTGACCAGACGTTTTCAATTGCTGAGAGATCTGGAGAATGCGCTGGCCAGGACAGCAGTCGAACATTTTCTGTATCCAGAAAAGCCCGTACTGGACCTGCAACATGCGGTCGTGCATT
Organism: Schistocerca gregaria; assembly: GCF_023897955.1. Taxonomy (NCBI): domain Eukaryota; kingdom Metazoa; phylum Arthropoda; class Insecta; order Orthoptera; family Acrididae; genus Schistocerca; species Schistocerca gregaria. Next base: position 162,755 of record NW_026062099.1, read on the forward strand.
ATCATGCTGAAATGTAGGGTATCGCATTGATCGAATGAAGCGTAGAGCCACGGCTCGTAACACATCTGAAATGTAACGTCCACTGTCCAAAGTGCCGTCAATGCCAACAAGAGGTGACCGAGACGTGTAACCAATGGCAGCCCATATCATCATGCCGCGTGATAGGGCAGTATGGCGATGTCGAATACACGCTTACAAAGCGCGTTCACCGGGATGTCGCCAGACACGGATGCAACCATCATGACGCTGTAAACAGAACCTGGATTCATCCGAAAAATGACGTTTTGCCATTCTTGCACCCAGATTCGTCGTTGAGTACACCATAGGAGCCGCTTCTGTGTGTGATGCAGCGTCAAGGGTAACGGCAGCCATGGTCTCCGAACTGATAGTCCATGCTGCTGCAAACGACATCGAACTGTTCGTGCAGATGGTTGCTGTATTGCAAACGTCCCCATCTGTTGACTCAGGGATCGAGACGTGGCTGCACGATCCGCTACAGCCATGCGGATAAGATGCCTGTCATCTCAACTGCTAGTGATACGAGGCCGTTGGGATCCAGCACGGCGTTCCGTATTACCCTCCTGAACCCACCGATTCCATATTCTGCTAACAGTCATTGGATCTCGACCAAAGCGAGCAGCAATGTCGCGATACGATAAACCGCAATCGCGATAGGCTACAATCCGACCTTTACCAAAGTCGGAAACGTGACGGTTCGCATTTCTCCTCCTTACGCAAGGCATCACAACAACGTTTCACCAGGTAAAGCCGGCCAACTGCTGTTTGTGTACGTGAAATCGGTTGGAAACTTTCCTCATGTCAACACGTTGTGGGAGTCGCCACCGGCTCCATCCTTGTGTGAATGTTCTGAAAAGCTCATCATAGCATCGTCTTCCTGTCGGTTAAATTTCGCGTCTGTAGCATGTCATCTTCGTGGTGTAGCAGTTTTAATGGCCAGTAGTGTACTTTTCTTACGCGGGGTTCTGTTTTGTTTCACGCTTCCAATTGAATGCATTTATGTTTGTAAGCTTATGAAATATGTTACAAGACCGTAAAATAGACACACGCGATAAAAACACATTCCAGAAATACTGTACTGTGCATAAGAACAATGACAACTCAAGAATATTACCGTAATTATAATGAATTTATATATTTCTTTTGACTGGTTCTCAATGGGCTTGATAATGGTACACCAGATTTTCAGTCAAACAGTGCAAATAAATGCGTGTTTTCCGCAACTCAAAATTATAGGTGACAAGGTAAAGTTGTAGATTTCAACGAACTATGGAGGTCAGTGTGTTTATAGCGAAACTGGAAAGCTGCTTCGTGACTTAGGAGAGCGTCAGACACGGAGAGGGCCGCCGTATTGACCTCCTTATCCGTCAGCTGGGGCCCAGAAAATTAGCGGCGAAACAGCTGGGGCCCAGAAGATGAGCGGCGAATCTCCGTGACCAGGTTATGAATAAAGCCACGGCCTGAGCCGCGCCGCACGCCGTCGTTCTGCTCGTAAAGTCTCGCTGCGCGCCCTCCGAGAGTTAAGGACGAGGCGTGAGCCATGTGGGAACTGCGGGAGAGCGGCGGGCCGGCGCTGCTGCGCACTTCCTGGGGCGTCCAGGAGGAGGCGGCCAGCTCACGTGTAAGGGCTGTCAGTGGTGCCAGATTTAGTGTCCAGATACTCCTGAAGAGGACGAGAACTGAAATACTGGTACCAGAGCAAGGGCAGAAAGGTTGCGTTTCTCAAGTGTTCATTTACAAAGGAAAATCCAGGAATAAAGCCCCAGTATAATCCTGGAGCCACTCCAGAAGTTAGTGATATTGATACTAGCGGTTCTCCTATTGAGAAACAGCTAATACCGCTAAAATTGGACAAAGCTAAAACCCCGATGATGTCCCTATGAGATTCTTTACCAAATTTGTGGCTCACTTAGCCATTTCCTTAACTGTACTCTACCGTACATGTCTTGAATAAAATATTGTAACCAGTAGCCGGAAGAAAGCACAGGCTACACCCGTCTACCAGAAGGGCAGCAGAAGTTATCCAGAAAAATTGCATCTAATATTTTGCGAACCAGACGTTCCCTTTCTACTAAAAAAGAGTGATCCGCCAAACTACCGTTTAATGTCTTGTGAAGCACTCCATCGCTATTAAAGAGAGAAATGATGCTGGTTATTTGTCTGTCTACATCTCTCCACCAATGAATCACACTAATTAAAATGTGCACAAGAGAGCTAAAAAACGCTAATTCTCCGCACAGTGTTGGGGTCACCCACTATGGGCTCGAAACTCCTATTATTTTGTCAGGACGGAGGCTGAAGAATCTATGTGAACACATCAGAGAGAACGAAACAAGATTAAACATGATTTCTTTTATTGCTCAGAATAGATCTTAGAACTTAATCTTCGTTGGAGGCTGGTGGCTTGATAAGCCGGAGTGGAATCTACTGAATCCACAGTCAGACTCAGGGCTCTCAAAGGCCGCTGCATTAGCTCTTAGCGCAGGCCTTTCACATGGCGTGTGGCGGGTGGCTTGCCCACTGGGTTGTAAGGCGATGCCTGTCACATGGCCTACAGCTGATGAGACCGCGACCACAGAGAGTGTGTGTGTGTGTGTGGGGGGGGGGGGCGGGGGGGGTGTATGTGTGTGTGTGTGTGTGTGTGTGTGTGTGTGTGTGTGTTTGGCTCGCATTCTGAGACCAATCTCTTCCTCTCAGGTCCCTTCCGGCGTTGTTCCTATCAGATGGACCACAATGTCAGATGCTGTGATGTCATGTTGACTGCTGATTCCGACACTCTTGTTCACCCGAAGATGCTGAAGTTTAGCTCAGATATTGTCCTGAACTGTAATGATATTGGTGGACTTGTGGGCTAAACTGCAACGCTAGCTTCACTACTGGATGCTGGATTTCTGTATTCCATGGCTACAAATCACTGGTCATCTCATGAGGTAGCAAGAGTGTCACTAATACTGGAACAACCTCACAGAAGATGTTGCAATATAACACTCTGAGAACTGAATATGAATGACATGAACGCCAGCAATCCTATTGAGTGGGGTGGAGTATTTATAGTATCGAAGAGCAGCTTTGTTAAAGGTCACCATCTGTAATGACCGAATCAGTGTTGCTCGTTACTAGTCAGAGGTATTAAACCAAAACAGCAAAGTTGAATACGTTTGTTTCAATGGCACAAGTGCTTCGTCAAACCCCTGATAAGTGTTCTTCCCTCCTACCTCGTGCTTCTTACATAATGGCCGGTCGGAGTGGCCGTGCGGATCTGGGCGCTACAGTCTGGAGCCGAGCGACCGCTACGGTTGCAGGTTCGAACCCTGCCTCGGGCATGGATGTGTGTGATGTTCTTAGGTTAGTTATGTTTAATTAGTTCTAAGTTCTAGGTTACTGATGACGTCAGAGGTTAAGTCGCATAGTGCTCAGAGCCGTTTGAACCATTTTTTTCTTACATAATGTTGTGAGAGTAGTGGAGGCAGGTGGGTCCACAGTTGTCTCACACTTTTCTGCTGAGCACACTCGCGCTCACACATGGAAGTGCAGATATCGCACTCTTGGTGACTGCCTCACCATGTCTGAATATGGTTAGCTCGTGTTGATAATTCCGAATGCTTGAGCAACGCCGGGCTGTAAGGACATTCTAAGGGATTTGGAAAGAGAAAATTTTTCTATATTGTTGCATAAACACTCTCATGCACTTTAATAAAATTCATCCTTATTTTTACTGTTTTCTTGTCCACTAGTTATCTATCTTACATTTTTATAATTTACATTGAACCTTCGGTTTCTTAGATCACAAAAGAAATCTGATCCTTTGGGTGTGTTTACAAATAACTTGTCCGCTACGAGACACGATTTTCTTTTATTCATATGTTACACGACACAATTTGGGAAATAATTCCAATTGTCAAGTGTGTACTCAAGTAATCTTTTCGATGCGTCATGTTCTGCTCTGTTTTTTTGACTTTACTGCGATACATAAAAAAAGCGCAATTTTTAGTTGGTTATCGATTTTTATATAAGAGGTGAAATTTGGAATAACTTGTACTGACAATTTTCTCATGGTCCATTCGTGCAGAATTTTACACATAACATCATACACAACTTTCAGCCCACTTTATACGTCGAGAATAACATACATAAACAATATACTTCAAACAGTAACACATATAAATAATCACCGTTGTGAAATCGCTAACAGCAAATTATAATCCACATTGTTAACATAAGTACCTTCTGAACAAAACAATATCATACTCTATAGAAGATCTGTGACTTTATTCCTGCCAACTACATCTAAAAGCATATTTGTAACTCTTTGTTTATGTAAGCTATTCTCGAAGTTTACTGAGCAGTGAAAGTTATGTGTAATGTTTAACATGTATGAGACACTGTACAAATGAACCATAAGAAATTATTAAGTACGAGTTCTGCCAACATTCGCCACTAACTACATACAAAAATCGAGATCCAAGTAAAAATAGCATATATATATATATTGCGCAAAGTCGTAAAAACAAAGCAGAACCTCACACATCGAAAACATTACATAAAAATGGGATAGCACAAAGAGAACACACACTTCAAACTGGCAATAATTTCCCGAAAGGCGTCGTTTAAAATATGAATGAAAGAAAATCGTGACTGGTAGCAAGAAAGTTATTTATAAACAAACCATTTGTTTTCAGAGTCGCAGGCTTTCAAAGAACCATTTGTAGTGGACAAAACCAAATCTGATTATACTTTAACATTAGCTGGTATGTTCAGAGTAACAATAATGTCTAAAGAAGCAATATAATAAGTTAAACTGTAGGAGGTACAGAGAGCTGGTAGTAAGCCTGGTGTGGCGGACGGCATTAATATATCCACTCGACATAAAAGGAGACAAAAAAGTCGTCAATAATTACGTCTTCCGTACAAGATTCTCTCCAAACCACTACAGAACAGAATTAGAGATCGTCTCGATAAACAGACTTGAAGAAAATCGTCAGATCCAAGACGATTGACAGGGACGACCATGTAGTGGTATTCGTTGATTTTGAAGAAGCGCATCACTCAGTTAACCGTGAGGCATTACTCAATATTCTGGAAGGAATTTGGTGTGGACGACACATCAATAAAGCTGATTGACGCCATTTCGATCAAAAGTTGCTTAAAGTGAAATCGGTCGGTGAGATCTCGGGCCCATTTCAAACCCGAGCTGGAGTCAGAAATATTGATGGACCTTGTCTAATACTTTCCTAAGTGTCATGTGCAAAAGGTGATTCGAGAATGGAGGAAGAGACTAAGGTAAGAAGAAGGGAATGAAGATGCTTCAAAGTAGAACATTAACTAAACAGGTGTAACTTGATTGTTTGGCCACTGATGACGACATAGACATTTACTTACAAGAATATTAACTCATCACTCACAAAGATTCATCGATTGACAGGTATAGCTGAGAAACTAGTATTACAGGTCTCCTTTGAGAAGACAAAATATACGATACTTAGTGATAAGTCAGAGTAGATTATTTTAAACCAAGAGAAGATTAATCTCAGTCGGCCGGAGTAGTCGAGTGGTTCTAGGTGCTAGAGTCTGGAACTACGTGACCGCTATGGTCGCAGGTTCGCATCCTGCCTCGGGCGTGGATGTGTGTGATGTCCTTAGGTTAGTTGGGTTTAAGAAGTTCTAAGTTCTAGGGGGCTGATGACTTTAGGTGTTATGTCCCATAGTGCTCAGAGCCATTTGAACCATTTTTGATTAATCGCATGAAGAAATTTAGATATGGTAATAGGTATTGTTGTCAAAACGAAGCGACAAGGAAGGAGAGTCTGAATGTTTTCGTTTTGTGAGTGACACAGCAAGAATACTTGATAAACGGAAGTTTTGTTTCGATTATGATGGCATGAAAATGATGTTTACAGAAATACAGAACCGACGAACTTCCATTGACATACAGTGGAAACAATAGAGACTACAGTTGTGAGAAGTTGTGTTTTGGTTAAATACCTCATTTAAAAAATTTCTATCAAAGGGAATTAGATATCTCAAGTGTCGCACACAGCAGTATGAATAGCCTTACCATTATTCATCACAATGTTGGATGACTAAAAAACAAAACATAACTATCTGCTTATCTATTCACACTATACAATACGTCAAAAGAAAACTGGTGTACAATGTCTGGATGAGCACCATGTGAATACACACACAAATCATGTTGAACACCGAAGATTAAAACTTGCTCTTCCTGCGTATTTTCCACACAGAAACTGACAGATAAATTGTAAAGTACGTAGAAAGTAAATTCTTGTTTAGTACTATTCATATAAATAGTTTCTGCTTAGATGAACAACTGAAAGCATACTCCTTTGAATTGCTGTGGTTTTTGTAATATCATAATGTATAGCTACGCATTTGGAAGATTTCAAATATTCTTACAAGAACATGAGTCATTGTAACATCACATAGCCGAAAGTAGATGATAGTATTTGGAGATTTTAATGTAAATATATTGAAATATATCATTCAACGATTTGGGCTTGTTACATAGCACTTACATCCTCATCATGATCCTTCTTTCATGGATTAGTCTATTGCCTGTTATTCAGTCACAAACAAAATCATTCCTATCACTTTCGTGGTCTTCCAATATCTATTTTCTCTCTAGCAAACCCAGCAATACTCTGCAATTCCTTAATATGTATGGGAATCTAATCTTTAATCTAATTTGCCGGCCGCGGTGGTCTCGCGGTTCTAGGCGCGCAGTCCGGAACCGTGCGACTGCTACGGTCGCAGGTTCGAATCCTGCCTCGGGCATGGATGTGTGTGATGTCCTTAGGTTAGTTAGGTTTAAGTAGTTCTAAGTTCTAGGGGACTAATGACCACAGCAGTTGAGTCCCATAGTGCTCAGAGCCATTTGAACCATTTTAATCTAATTTAATCTAATCTTTAATAAACTTATTTTATTTATTTTGGGCTGTATTTCACACATACATTACCCTTTACATCACAGTTCCCTAAGAAATAACAGTTTTAATATGATAAATAGTGTACAATGATTGAGCATGCATAGCCACAACGTAACAAACAGCGGCTACAAGCTAACAAAGCTAATACTGGCAGTAGCAGTACTGCTGCTGCTGCCGCCACTAATAGTGATCATAGTAGTAATGACAGTGGCAATAGTAACGATAGTAGTAACGATAACGATAGGTCAGCTATGAAAAGAATTTACACGTGAAAAAATAGATGTTTTCTGATACGAGTTCTTTGGGAAAAGTTTAAGGAGACTGCACCAGCTAATAATACTGGGCAATGGGGAAGGTATGATTGCAAAGAAGGACGTACAGTGGTAACGACTGCGTACAGCGACAACCGTATTCATTGTTGTTACACTCCTGGAAATTGAAATAAGAACACCGTGAATTCATTGCCCAGGAAGGGGAAACTTTATTCACACATTCCTGGGGTCAGGTACATCATATGATCACACTGACAGAACCACAGGCACATAGACACAGGTAACAGAGCATGCACAATGTCGGCACTAGTACAGTGTATATCCACCTTTCGCAGCAATGCGGGCTGCTATTCTCCCATGAAGACGATCGTAGAGATGCTGGATGTAGTCCTGTGCAACGGCTTGCCATGCCATTTCCACCTGGTGCCTCAGTTGGACCAGCGTTCGTGCTGGACGTGCAGACCGCGTGAGACGATGCTTCATCCAGTCCCAAACATGCTCAATGGGGGACAGATCCGGAGATCTTGCTGGCCAGGGTAGTTGACTTACACCTTCTAGAGCACGTTGGGTGGCACGGGATACATGCGGACGCGCATTGTCCTGTTGGAACAGCAAGTTCCCTTGACGGTCTAGGAATGGTAGAACGATGGGTTCGATGACGGTTTGGATGTACCGTGCACTATTCAGTGTCCCCTCGACGATCACCAGAGGTGTACAGCCAGTGTAGGAGATCGCTCCCCACACCATGATGCCGGGTGTTGGCCCTGTGTGCCTCGGTCGTATGCAGTCCTGATTGTGGCGCTCACCTGCACGGCGCCAAACACGCATACGACCATCATTGGCACCAAGGCAGAAGCGACTCTCATTGCTGAAGACGACACGTCTCCATTCGTCCCTCCATTCACGCCTGTCGCGACACCACTGGAGGCGGGCTGCACGATGCTGGGGCGTGAGCGGAAGACGGCCTAACGGTGTGCGGGACCGTAGCCCAGCTTCATGGAGACGGTTGCGAATGGTCCTCGTCGATACCCCAGGAGCAACAGTGTCCCTAATTTGCTTTGAAGTGGCGGTGCGGTACCCTACGGCACTGCGTAGGTTCCTACGGTCTTGGCGTGCATCCGTGCGTCGCTGCGGTCCGGTCCCAGGTCGACGGGCACCTGCACCTTACGCCGACCACTGGCGACAACATCGATGTACTGTGGAGACCTCACGCCCCACGTGTTGAGCAATTCGGCGGTACGTCCACCCGGCCTCCCGCATGCCCACTATACGCCCTCGCTCAAAGTCCGTCAACTGCACATACGGTTCACGTCCACGCTGTCGCGGCATGCTACCAGTGTTAAAGACTGCGATGGAGCTCCGTATGCGACGGCAAACTGGCTGACACTGACGGCGGCGGTGCACAAATGCTTCGCAGCTAGCGCCAGTCGACGGCCGACACCACGGTTCCTGGTGTGTCCGCTGTGCCGTGCGTGTGATCATTGCTTGTACAGCCCTCTCGCAGTGTCCGGAGCAACTATGGTGGGTCTGACACACCGGTGTCAATGTGTTCTTTTTTCCATTTCCAGGAGTGTACTTTAGTAGTTACGTCATTAACTGTCTTCCAAAGCTGGATGATTTCTTCATTTATCTAATATACTGCTGGAGGTTTTTCCAGAGAAGGGTTCCTGCTACTGGAAAGTGCCTGAACGATGGAGCGGGACGGAAATGTGTTTCTGCTATGATGTTCAGACAAGAGCGTTAAGGTCGAGGAGAGGTATGAGAAACAGTGTAGGTTGATAAAACAGCAGAGACGACAGAGGGTATGGGAATCTCTTCGCTTATCTGCATGGAACCTGGATATCTCTGCAGATGATGGTGAAATGTGATCAAAGAGTGTAACATCACAGGTGAAACACACACAGGCATTCATAACCAGTTCCAAGTGCCGTGAACATTCCTGAGAAATGCCGTACAGGATAACATCTCTGTAGTCAATAACTACGAGTATATAAGTATTTCTACAAGTTTCTTTTCCAGGTCAAGAGGGAACATCGTTATCTGTCTATAGAAAAATGTAGAAAGCTGTCTTCTTACACACTGCAGTTACATGCTCAGTCTAATTTAGATTGTCATGTGCTATTGGTCCTAGACTCTTTGCTGATGGAGAGAAGTTGCTATTTACCCCATTTAGGATTAAAGATGATAGTGATTCCCGTTAATTCGGGTTAATGAGCCTAGAAGGACCAACCAGTCCCTCTTGCGTTTGGAATCCGCCTATTTTTGTAGTGTACACAGGTCGGTATTCGCGATAACTGTCTTTAGATTTATTAGTCTTGCACTTAGATATAACTCGATGTTATCAGAGTGCACGTGACATTTTCGGTAAGACAAAACTGATGACACACAATTTCTACACAATGAAAATTTACAGACAGTGAAATACCTACTGCCGAACTCTAGGGTATGCTGATACTGCCTGCTTCCACTCTGACTTTATGGTTACCGGCATGACTTATTGCTGGTGAGACATCAGGTATGAACAAGCCGTTGCAATTCACATGGAGAGACATTAATGTTGCTAAGTTCGGCAAGTGGATTATCGGAGTCGATACCGTTGAAGGCTTACCGAAGTCTAATAAACACACGACAGTCGTTTTTTGTGCATCCGTGGCCAGCTTCAGGTCATCTGGTCAGCTTTGTTAAGGCAGAAGTTGTGTTGTGATGTTTACGGAAACCTGATTCATATCCGTCTAGCAGGTTGTTTGTGGTTAGGTAGTTTGTCACCTGGTCGTGGACTATATATTACATGGCCTTGGTGAGTGCAGGAAGAACGCATCTTGCCTTGACAAAGTGATTTTTAAGTAGTGGGTTAACTGTTCCCTGTTTCCAGGGCACAGGGAAAATATTTGTAGTTAAGGTGTGGTCCAATACGTCTGTTATAGTGGCTCAATAATAAGCTTCACCATTGGACTGCGATGCCATCGTGTCCGGTAGACACTGATCTGATACTCTTGATAGCATTTTTTGCCACACCGCTAATAACATGCTTTAGATACAATTTTTCGTGGTTAGAGTCGTTTAATCCCGTGAGACAATCAGTAAGTCTGTTTTTGCTTGTGGTTCAATGGTGTTTCGAGGGAAAATTATTTCTTAGGGTGGGACAGTTGTAACAGCTGCGGCGTTTACTTTGCCTATACCAAGACCACGCAGCTTTTTCTGTAGCTGAATTGGTCTATTTCTGTTGTACGTTAATTTCTGGCCATGCCTGCGTTTCACATGTCTCGCCGCTTGGCCGACTCTTTTCTGCTTCTGCCTGTAAGCGGACTGATTTTCAGCTGTGGGACACTGTACCTTGGCTAACTGAGGAACTAGAGACGCTGCATGCCTGGTATACAAACAGGCTCCCTGCTTGCATTTCCTGTCTTTAGGGCAGTATATTTGTCGTAGAGTTCAGTAGCTTAGTAAGTCCATGAAGTTTTTCGTTTATGTCCGAGAAGGGAACAGAAGACGTCCCCTAAAATATTTATAGCACCTCAGTTGAAATTTCAGATAAATTAACGAGTTTGAAGCGTTGGTATGATTTCTTTCTGCGCCATTCTACCGATTACGTCATGAAAATTATGTACGGGCGGACGAACCGGGTAGACATACTTGAGAGGTATGAATTACTCTGTTTGTGGTTTTTGTTGCAAAATTATCTACGAGATTGTGACCACTGTTCATATGATTTGAAGATGAAAGCGTCCGCTTAAATTATACATTCGGAGGACTAGTGTGCAAAAAATTTATTTTGGTGTTACCAGCTATAATTGTATGCTCGTATGTCGATTCGAGACATGAAAGGGCAGCTCCTTAATAAGTAAACCCGTCTCATTTAGAAGGTTCTTAATGGAACGTGTCTGATATGTTTCCTCTAAGGGATTTGAGCTCTACACACAATTATTTTTTATCTCTATTATAGTTGGATGTGTGTAGCACAGTAGGGGATAAATCAGAGTGTATCTACACCCATACTCTACTCCTTCGTCTGTTACTCCTGCTGTGTCCTGAAAAGATGAAGCCGTCTAGATTTTACTGAACTTGTGGGAACATCTGGTTTGGGCCAGGTTTCTGAGAGAAACATTACGTGGATGTCTATGAACTGAAATATCTGACGCAACTCGTTCACATGAGCTGGCAGAGTCTGGGCGCTTGGTACAACCAGTGCAAAGCTCCCGAGGATGCTGATGTTGTACATTAAGCACAGTGTGCCAATGGCGGCGGGGGAACAGTGTATAGCGAAGCTTACTGTGGTAGGGAAGCTGGTTTCCTGGAGAGAAAGCCGCAGGTTTCTCCAGGGTGCAGAGAGATTCAGTGGCCAAGGACAGTGGGCTCTTCAGTATTCATCGAACAGTCGACTGGTGACAGGAAACTCGACAAACAGAGATAGAATAGTCAGAGCAACAGTACTAAAAGCAAGATATGCGGAATAAAAAGATAATGTACTATTAATGTCGCTAATGACGAGTAACAACAATACTACGATATTAAACAGTCTTAATTCTAATTTTATTTTAACAAAGTTGGTAAGTATATGACGAAGTAAGTAAGAGACCATAAAAAGGGGAATTAGTATCGAGGTAAAACGAAACAGTTAACACATTAGTTAAACAATGGTTAACTGTAATCTGCAATACGCGTGTAAACACGCAAACAAGTGGCAGCAGGAGTTAACGTGTTTTTAGCTCCCAAAGTGTAGGATTTCGAGTCAATTTGCATTGCAAACCGATCTTTTCTTAGTTTCAGTTTTCACTCTTAACCTGCCAGCATTTGTCCTCAAGTTCTGCAGCGCAAATCTCGAAATCGCATTGATCAAACTGATAAATCTTCCATTAGTGAGATCCTCAAGTACTGGCAGTGTCTTCTTCACTCTAAAGATTTCTTGTTTTTTCTGTACAGTACGAACTTCACAGTGTTGGATGTATTACGCCGGGCAATTAGAAGTGATGTCCGTCAATGTCATTTAGTGTCACCTGCAGGCCTAGCTTCTCACACACAAGATTCATCACTGATTCGTCTATATTCTTTCTGCTATGCTCAGGAATACTGAAGAGCCTGAGATTCTTGTGTTTCTGAACTTATCCGTCTGACTTCTCGATCAGATTCTGTTAAACCAATCATGCACTATCTTCGGCTTCTTTTCATGACTTGTTCAGAGCCCAGATCCAACTTGCATTCCCCTCCAGAGTTTTCTGACTTTTGCATGTCACTGCTGCAGTGACAGCTTCAATGATGGTCTGGATAATGTTTTGTACAACTATGGTGACGTCTTGTACAGTGCTTGGTTGCACGCAAGGATGCGTGACTGGAAGCAACATTTCGTTCCACAGGTTTAAATAATACAAAATGCTTCGTGAACATTTTTCTAATGTTAAATTAGTAGATTTGCACGCTTAAGCAAAAATGTGAAATCGTTCCCAAGCAGACGCGAGTATTCTTCTGTTTCAGATTATTGATTTGTGTGTGCCGGCCAAGGTGGCCGATCGGTTCTAGGCGCTTCAGTCCGGAACCGCGCCACTTCTACGGTCGCAGGTTCGAATCCTACCTCGGGCATGGACGTGTGTGATGTCCTTAGGTTAGTTAGGTTTAAGTGGTTCTAAGATATAGGGGACTGATGACCTCAGATGTTAAGTCCCATGGTGCTCAGAGCCATTTGAACCATTTGATTTTTGTGTAAATATCACGAAGTGAGTGATAAGAATCAGTATACTATACATCTTTCTTGTAAAAATACAGTTGAAAGTAGTCTCAAAACCGCTTACAGGTTTCCGTAACACGCAGTACAGAGAAGTATTTCGACAACTGCTTTGAAAAGGGGGTAATTGTAACGCAATTGACCCCACAGTGTTATGCAGCAAACATTTTTCGCCACAATCTTTTAATAGTGAGGCCTCTGGTACAGGAGGGGAAACTCAGACCAGATGCTGCATCACCAATTTTTGATTTTCAAAGGCACTTAGCACCTAAACGAAAAAAGAGGAAAGCATCAACTCGGAGAAATGTACAAGAAGAGTCGTCTAATTCGGAAAATGATATATAAGGCGCATTTTCTTTGTAATTTTATCGAAATTATTGTAACTAAAGTTGTTGTGCAAAAGTCTGACTGACTTAAATGTATAATTTCATTCTATTTGAAACTGCATTTAGCTGAAGATTGGTTTAGCTTGTATAAAAAGTCTGAATAGTATCGTTTAGTAAAATTTGTTGTTAACATACCATTGGAAGGTTACTGAGATCAAAATTTTTCTTTTTTTCCATGTCATATTATCCAAGTGAGTGTACTTCCATTATAGAGTAAGTCAGTTTAATCTAATAATTAAAATACATAGTCTATATACTATAATATAGAACATTACATTGGTAATAATGATAGTATGCTGCACAGATTTTTATCTATTAATATTTAGATCTCACAAGCTGTTTGAATATTCCTTAACTACAGATCATACATCCAAAACCATGTGATGCGTAAAAATGGTTTCCATTAAATAATCCTTTGGCTCTTTCCGGAATACCTGTTTAACCATACTTCCCTGTATACTCTCAGGATGTTGTGTTCATTCACGTCACAAAAAGGAAAGGCCAACTTAGTAGCTCACAGTTGGTGTGGTATACTTCTGAGAAAGGTCTTTGGTACTCGACTGTAAAACATATTTTTTTTTCCTGGTAATATACTGGCAAAGATTTACGAAATTGTTCTGTACATGTACATGGATGGTAACGTTAAAATCTTTGGATTATGTCAGGCAGTTCTGCATGAATTTTTTTATTGAAGATGGTCTTATTGTCCTTTTCCTGCAATGAATAAATTCTTTTAGTATTATGGCAGCTGGAGTTTTCCCGAGAAGAAATTTTTTACTGTAAGTGTGGTTCAAAAGTAGCATGATATGCTGTACACAGAAGTAGTTTGTTAGCATAAAGTGCAGACTGTTTCATGATAATATAATTAACTGCTAGCAACTACAGTTATTTATCCTACACCACAATGTTAAATTTGTGTTCAGAATCAGTGCATGAAATTTTGTCGTCATATTGCCTTTTTTAGTCCTGTCACAGATCTACATAAACTAAAACGGCCAATAACTTTCAGAAAATCATATATAGGGGATTACACAAAGGAACCAGTAACTTTATCTCTAAATAAAAAAAACTGTGTTTCTGTCTCGCTAAACGCAATTTTTTCTTCGTCACTTGTAGTCTAAATGTAGCAAATTGCACAAAATTAGTCATTTAACAAACAAAATCATCTGCTTTTGTTTTAATTCTGGCAGTAGTGACTTCAGCAGTATCGATCACAGACAAAGCATTTGCAAGCATTAGCGTACCTCCGCTTTGCCAACAGTACTTTCAAATTACCTACATAACCCTACAGAGTAAATTAGTAGTGCCCCAGAAATAACTGATTTGTGTGTTGTACATCTAAGCTTTCAAACACATGTGTTGGAGCTTAAGGGCAGTAGTAGAAGCCTGTCATACTCTTACTAAAACTACTGTAAATGTACATTTTAATGCAAGTAAGTTGTCCACTTGTCCACTTTTGCGCAAATTTATTATTCATTTGTTAGCAAGGTTGTTCCTTTTCTGTTCATAGAATATTTTGCCACCAGTTGTACATTTATTGAGAAGCCTTAAAGGAGAACATGGAAAGGACTACCCTAAAGAGCTGTGTAAATCTGCACTTACTCTCAACTTTTTTCGAGCCAAGCCTATGATAACATTAGAGAGATTTTTAAAAATACATTACCACATCCTAACGAAAATCGCACCAACGAATAAGTGGTAAACTAGGGTTCAGCTCAGATGAAAAAAGTGCACTTATCTTGAACTCACACAATATGGCAACCAAGCTCAATAAAGTTGTGGTGTCTCTCATGAAGGACTAAATATCCATCAGGAAGCATGTGTAGGAAATGGTGTCTATTCACCAGAAGTGAGCAAGATGGTTATTGTGCAAAGCAGATAACCATACATTGTGCACTATGCTTTTCAAAGCTCTTGGAATTCTTACTCCCCAACCCCTGTACTACGTAATGGTTTTTATTGCTGACAACAGAAGCAAATTTCAGTAATGTAATGTAATGTAATGTAATGTAAATAACACAATACAAGGCATTCACATATATTTTAATGTGCACTTTGCATTCTAGCTAAGTGTTGTGTCACCGCCACACTTGCCAGGTGGTAGCCTTTAAATCGGCCGCGGTCCGGTAGTATACGTCGGACCCGCGTGTCGCCACTATCAATGGTTGCAGACCAAGCGCCACCACACGGCAGGTCTAGAGAGACTTCCTAGCACTCGTCCCAGTTGTGCAGCCGACTTTGCTAGCGATGGTTCACTGACTTCTACGCTCTCATTTGCCGAGACGATAGTTAGCATAGCCTTCAGCTACGTTATTTGCTACGACCTAGCAAGGCGCCAATATCCGTACTATTGATATTGTGAATCATGTACCATAACTTTAATCCATTATTGCAAAACGTCGCTCTTTAAGTATTCCACCATCTACGTCCGTTTTTCTCAATTCTAATTCCCTTGTCATGTTCCACACCTCACGCCAGCCTGCGTGAGCTAAAACGCGTGCATTTCGTCCTCCTTTACTAACACGGTTGGCTCTCCTGCCAACCACAACACCAAGTGTGCTGAGAGGAGTAATAGTAACTGAAAAATACACAACAAGTCGATAAGATACCTCATTGCCACAAGAAAGAGCTCTAAACACGACGAAATTATCAACTGAACAACAAAAGTAACTCATAGTTAACATTGTTAGTGTCATAGAACAAGAAATAAAAAATCACATATACAACCAACATAAAAAATGGAAAATAACACTCTCACAAAAATAAACAAACAACTGGCAGATAACAACACCATAGCACGTAAATCTGTTGAGGGAATAGTACAATTATCATTAATTTTTATGATTAAAAGAAATGTTTTACTTTTTTCAAGTAAAGTAATAACATTACTGAACTACACCCAAATTCAATAAATAAACTGACAGCACTAATCAGAAAACAAATAAAATATTTCAACACAATATTATCAGAATACAAAAAGAAAACAAATATTGTAATAAACTCAAGAACCTCAACACTGTATGGACAGTTAAAGATACATAAGCCTTTAGCTCTTATACATCAAATTGTTAACAGTAGTAACAGCCGAACTTGCCGAGTTAATAAGACACTCAGCAAACTGAAGGTGAACAAAATTTATCAGCTGAAAACGATCATTTCTAGAAAACATAATATACTAGTACAGGTAAGTCGATGACGCAATGTTACTCATACAATGAAATGTTCACGACATACAAACAGTCCACCAGAAATTAAGTAACGTACATCATCAAATGAAATTCACATAAGAACTGGAAAAAACAGATCGATAACCTTTCTAAATCTCATGCTAAACAATAACAGCTACAAACAAATACATCTTCACATTCGAAATCTCACAAATATGCACTCTTTCATTGCATGATTAACAGACTACCAATCAAGCTTTGGAACAGGCCATACCCAAACAGATAACTACGCTACAATACATGGCATACAAGGACGGTCATAACCCTAAAAGTGTTTTACGAGGTCTTTAGGGTGTATTTTTAGTTGTATGGCTGTAGCTTTTAAAATAACACTAACGAGAGAAACTACATTACAAAAGAAAACTATACCAACAAACTATCCGATAAAATAAACGCTCTACTAAAAAATGCTAACGTGAAATAAGCCTTTAAAAGAACGAATAATATCAACACAAAACTACATTCAGAAAAAGTCACACTGTAGAAACTTAGCTGCAATAATTGCACAAAATTTTATATAGGTTAGACTGGAAGGAATTTCATCGTCAGGTTCAGAGAACACACGACAGAAACAAATAACTACAAATTCATTCTCTTTACACAGCTCACAAATGAAAAACACGAAGTCACAAATCATCCAGTCATGAGTGTTTGGAGGAATTTAAAACAGACATACACACTAATTACTATCCTCACGATATACTAAATGAACAAACCATTTCAGGCACACACACTCCTTAAAATTTTTATTGATATTTTATTTAGGGGTAACGGATAACAAAACCACCAGAGATTACAATCACACGAATAAAAGTTCCATAGATACATGACCCACAGCAAGATAACTACAGTCTAACTGTGTGACATAACTATGTTTAAGTAAATAACTAACTACCAAACTTTAATTGCTACGAATGTATGGATAGTAAGAAACTTATAATAACATTTATGGAACATCAAATCATTGGACAACTATCAAACATCACTGAACAAAATTACATCCAACAACTATGGACAGAAGCAACAGTTTATTTAAAACTTACATTTGTTCGTTTACAATGCTAGGACTTGAGTACAACCTCCAAAGTAAAAAACTTTTGTAAATTGTATATTATGTAAAACAGAGGTAAGTGCAATTGTTTGCAGATGTATTCATAAAGGCAAAAAAGCCGAGATAAGGTTATATAAAAAAAAATCAAGCAGCATGATGTTTACCAATTCTCAGCATAATGCTCTACTGCGACATAATATATGGTGCAGTTCCCATAATAAACAAACTTATACCTCAGTACTTCTACAGGGTTTGGGATCCGCTCCCAGTCGGATTAAAGGAAGACTTCGAGGCAATTCATAGGTGAATGCTACATTTATTCGAACAGCACACAAGTATTACAGAGATTCTTTGGGAACTGAAATGGGAACCTTTGGGATCACTACTGAGAAAATTTAAAGAAATGGCATTTGAAGCTGACAGTGGAACGATTCTACTACCACATTCATACCTTCCATGTACGTATGTACCAATATATAAAAGAGACGAGAAATTAGTTCTCATACGGAGGCATATACACAGCCAGTTTTTCCTCGTTCTATCTGTACTGTACGGTGGCTTGTGAAATATGTATGTCGTTGTGCTAACGATTTCATCACCTGCAATGTCAACGCTCTCTCCCCTCCCCCCCCCCCTCTCTCTCTCTCTCTCTCTCTCTCTCTCTCTCTCTCTCTCTCTCTCTCTCTCTCTCTCTCCACCCTTCTACGTACCCTGTTGTTGAGTCATGTCGACACTAAGACTATTTCGCCCTGATAATTTTGCATAAATTTGTGTTTATAGTTTATATGTTGTACACAACTGCACACCCCTGTTTCAGTTTTTATTACAGGATTAATATTATGGAGTGTAGCTATAGAACTTTTATTTCCAGCGAATACTTTATCTGTATTCGCTTTGGTTTCCAAAGTAGGTGAGAATGCTGTAACGTAGAGTGTAGTGTACTCCGGAACACATTATGACTTTTGGTGAGTCCCTCAAGGTAGTGACTGATTTTAGAACCACAGAAAGAAATGCACACTAGACCGCGATATTCTACTGTTTTGTTGTCCTTTGAAATGCTGCTCAAAACACAACCTCATGTCTGATTATTTAACGTTGTATAAATTAAATACTGTATTAATACATTAAAGCTATTCGGAATATACTGTTAACTCTTTCAGAACTGTATATGAAAAGGGAAATTTGTTAGATCCCAACAGCTTCTATTTCTAAATGTAGTTTACTTGTAACTACCGAGCGAGGTGGCGCAGTGGTTAGCACTCTGGACTCGCATTCGGGAGGACGACGGTTCAATCCCGTCTCCGGCCATCCTGATTTAGGTTTTCCGTGATTTCCCTAAATCGTTTCAGGCAAATGCCGGGATGGTTCCTTTGAAAGGGCACGGCCGATTTCCTTCCCAATCCTTCCCTAACCCGAGCTTGCACTCCGTCTCTAATGACCTCGTTCTCGACGGGACGTTAAACACTAACCACCACCACCACTTGTAACTGATATTTTATAATGCTTTTAATTGATTTGATTTCACTTATAATTATCGGTGGGTAGTAGAGTTATAAGGCAACAGAAAGACCATTAAATGTGGTACTGTCAAAATTTTCTGGGATGTGACGCTTCTAAATTTCAGTAGAATGATCATGACTATGTGGTACCTATGAACTGGAAAATCTTAATTGTCGGGTGGAAATTTTGTTCAGAAAGAAACATGTGCTGACTGCACAAGGCTGTGAAGAACTCATTGAAACGTTGTGAGAGGCGCGAGGAACTGTGAAAAAGTTTGTCAACTTCGTGTTTTTCATTTGTGAGCTGTGTAAAAAATTGTTTGACATAGTGTATTCGCTAGCTACAGAATGATCAAGCAGTTGAACAGACTTTATAACATCATGACCCAAAATGAAATCAGAAATGTTTTTGTATTTACGTGAACCTCGTCAACAAAAACACAATAAAGCAAAAATGGAATTGTTGCAAAGAAGATTATTTCATCGCGTTTCAGCAGCAGGTGCCAAATGGGTCTCATGAAGCAAAAAAAGGTTTAGAAAACAAGCAGAGAAAATATTAACACTTTCTGATGCAAAGCACACAAACGTCCATGAAGGTGTCACTGTCGGAATTAAGGTTTCCAAAGTAAACAGACCAAAAACTGACGCCCATTCGATTTTAAGTGCGCTTGTAAGTAAAACAGAGGATGGCTTTTATAAACTTGGTACGAAATTGGGTATTTTAAAACCATAGTATGCAAAAGCCGTATTCAGTGTTTGCAAAGAGATTTTTAGAGAAAGATGTCCCTGCTGTTCAAATATCTTTATGTCCTACAGCAATGAAACAAATACCTTTATATTGGGCAGGGCTTCAAAAAATGTGACTGCAAACCTAAATCTTCCCCAAGTAGGTGTGCTTGTCGCAAAAACCAGTTGCTACGTAATTCAAAGTGTCACCAATCTTATATAACAAAATTGCGCTTGCTTAATAGTGAAATCTGTTTTGCAAACAAATTTCCTTAATTGTAATAATTTTTTTAACCGTTGTATTCTTTATATTGTAGTTTTTAATTGATTAATGATAGAATAATTTAATCAACAAAGTAGTTGATAGTCAATCTACTTTACTCTTTAGATATCGGAAAAATAAGTCGTAGCTCTTGTTCCAAAAAATCGTATTTTCACTTTAAACAGAGCCTAGTACGTGTTGTGCAGATTGTCTAGGTAACTTGCACATTATCTACGTAATCTGAGAGAATGTCTTCGGCACGTTAAAGAATCACGCTAGTTATTCTGCACATTACCGAAATAATCTGCAAAACAGATTTCAGCGGTAATGTATGAAATATATGGTGTTACTGTGTTACTCAGTTTCAGTGATTTGGCGAATACTGTTGTTAAGTTCTCAGTCTAGTATTTCGCGCTTTATGGTTTAATACTGAGTGAGTTCCATCCCGAATGTGACAGCTCCGAATTGATGTCTGCAAGTTTCATGTTTCGGAACTGCTAGAGAAATTACTTTGCCTGTGTGCAAAATTACAGTTACGTTGAACATCAATACGTGAATATGCTTCGAACGTATTAGTAAATTAAAATTTAATTTAACTTTTGTTATTCACTTTGCAGCGGTAGAAGATGTTTTGTACTTTTTGAATTCGCTGAAGAGTACTGGTCTATCGAGGACTGCGTCTTTGTTAGTTATAACAAACAACTTTTAATCATGTTCCTGAAGGCCGTCAGAAGTGTGTGTCTGATACGCTCTTACCCGAGTTCTACGATAGTTGCCGGTAGTGGGAAGGTGGGCGATGTAATTTCTGGACAGCTTCATTGTTGCGGGTCCAAAATGGTGGAAGAAGGCGGCTATCCCGGTTTGATTTTAATACATTCACTTAAAATTACTTCCATGGAAACATTATCTCCAAAAATTAACTGAACAAGAAATGTTGTAGCCACTCCAGGGAAAATTCTGGATGGGATTTATATGAAGTATTTATTCAAAAACAACAATATTTGTATCAACAATCAAAACTCCCACACATCAATCATAGTAAATAAAACAGATTTTATGGCACTGAAGTCCACGTAGTAGCTACAGATTCCGATAAACTGTGAGTTTTTATACCAGAGTCCTTCTGCACTACATAGTCTCAATACATCTTCCACCTTGCTGACCAATAAAAATATCCTGACTTCAGACTCCGTAAACACAGTTGATTCACTTCTCCTGCTCACTAGATTTAAATCAGATTTCTATTACCTAGTCTAATCTTCAATCGCGTCACAGCTCTCACTGACTCTTAATCAATTCTTTATGTATTCTCTTCTTCTCTTGAAATGTTCCTCAGGCACTTAGTTGTGCTGCTTCGTATGTCTTTCAGTCTGCCACTCTTCTTCTCTTGATTCACGTCCACAGTCTCGAAATAATTTTTACGTATTATGCCCAGTTAAAGTTCGTCGATCCATACCAGCACAACCCCATTATCTGGTCTCTGACAGCACCCTTCTCCAAAACTGCAGCACTTATATTTCTTCTCCCTCCTTTCCAAACATCAGTTTCTAATTCTTGTCTCATAATACTTTTCCTGTTCTCATTACATAAACCGTTCCTCCCTTTTCGTACTACCACGTCCCTCACTATCTTTCCATTCTAATCCACTTTTTGTTTATTTACTGACATTGATATTAATTATGTCCTAAAGTGAATTGCAATACTCGTACATTAAATTAACCACAAAATTTTAAAGTTATATTAGAGATAAGTATAATCAATGAATACGTTTGCAAACACAGATTAATCCATTCCCACACACATTTAATTTCATTATTTTTATAAAAATCAATTAAATATCAATTAACTCAACATTGAAGGCATAGATAATTAACAAAGTCGACAATACTATTAGATTGACACATATTAGTTTCATGTGACGAAAATCTCTGTCACACTGGTCGACCAGAGCACCGATGACGAGCGTGCCTGCCTTCACGTTCCCATGCAGTCCAACATCGGACCACTGTCAAGTCCGAGTGCCCCACAAATCTGGATACTGCGCGATTCGACCAACCGGCCAGAAGGCGGCCTACAATGAAGCCCCTTTCAGACTCTGTCAGGTACTGATAACACTGTCTCGTATGGGTACCCATCACCTCTGTGTCCCTCACAGTGATCACTCAGGATCTGACGCTGTTCACGCCCCTTATATACCCTAATAGGCTTGATAATAACATTAAACATGATCACCATTAATGTACTCCTGTAACTTTTCTACCAGACAATTGTAACCTTACTTGCTTCCATATCCATCATGGTGTGTCTATGCACACAATTTTATCGACAACTGACCATTTTTCACATTTTGTTATGCAGTGTACCTAAACACAAAAACGTAACACACATACATGAGATAGATATTTTTGGATAAATATAAATGTTAGTTTTTAAAAAGAGGCCATCATTCCAGTTTTAATAATATTTTGAGAGACAGCTACCTTATGTCAATATCAGTCAGCACAGGGATATCTCACAGTATTTAACGAACACTAGTTTGACTATTCCTTGACATGGATCTCGCACACATTGATTTTCTGTGTTTCTGTAGTGGGACAGGACATACGACCGTTGAGTGACTTCTTCTCCACTCCTTCCATTTGCACTGCTCTCCACCTCTAAGCGTCTCTCATACTCCCCCTGTGCATTGTTCTCGGTTTCACTCGCGTGTGTAATGACGTGCGGGCCCGCGCGAGTGTGTGTGTGTGTGTGTGTGTGTGTGTGTGGAATGAGGAATAAGTGAAAGATCGATAGGGGCTTTGTCTATTTACTCAATGTATCCTGTAGCATTTATACAAACGTAACTAGCTCCTTCTATAAATGAAGTAATAATTTGAAAATGCTTAACACTGAAATGGATCGATTGACCTACACATACTGCTATAACATTATAAGGCAATTGCGCACACTTATTTGGATCTGAGATCAGACACTGGGAATTCCGCCTTAGTTTAACAAGTACTGAAAATAGACAGTCATATAGTTCACTGAAGCGCCAAAGAAACCGGTATAGGCATGCGTATTCAATTACAGAGATATGTAAACAGACAGAATACGGCGCTGCGATCGGAAACACCTATATAAGAAAAAAGGTGTCTGGCGCAGTTATTAGATGGGTTACTGCTACTGCAATGGCAGGTTATCAATATTTAAGTGAGTTTCAACGTGGTCTATAGTCGGCGCACGAGTGATAGGACACAATCTGCAAGTTATGAACGAAGTGGGGATTTTTCCGTGTGACCATTTTACGAGTGTTACGTGAATATCTGGAATCCAATAAAACGTCAAATCTCCGACATCGCTACAGCCGAAAAAAGACCCTGCAAGAATGAGACGAACGACGACTGAACAGAATCGTTCAACGTGACAGAAGTGCAACCCCTCCGCAAATTGCTGCAGATTTGAATGCTGGGCCATCAACAGGTGTTAGTGGGCGAACCATTCAACGAAACATTATCGATATGGGCTTTCGGAGCCAAAGGCCTACTCGTGTATCCTTCATGACTACACGACACAAGGATTTAGGCGTCGCCTGGGCCCGTCAACACCGACATTGGACTGTTGATGACTGGAAACATGTTGCCATGTCGGACAGAAATTTAAATGGCTCTGAGCACTATAGGATTTAACATCTGAGGTCATCAGTCCGCTAAATCTTAGAACTACGTAAATCTAACTAACATACATCCATGCCCGAGGCAGGATTCGAACCTGCGACCGTAGCGGTCGCGCGGTTCCAGACTGAAGAGCCGAGAACTGCTCGGCCACACCGGCCAGCGCCCTGTCGGACAGTCTCGTCTCAAATTGTAGCGTGCTGATGGACGTGTACGGTAGCTGAGACACTCTCATGAATCCATGGACACTGGATGACATCTGGGGACTGTTCAAGCTGGTGGAGGCTCTGTAATGGTGCGGGGCGTATGGAGTTGGAGTGATAGGGGACCCCTAATATGTCAAAATACGACTCTGCACAGATGAAACTACGTAAGCATCCTGTCTGACCACTTGCATCCATTCATGTCCATTGTGCATTCCGGCTGACATTGTAGCAATTCTGAACGTGTGTGGTGTCGCATTGTCCTGCTGGAATTTCCAGAGTGGCTCGAGGAACATTCTTCTGAGTTTAAACACTTCTGCTGGCCAAGAGACTCCCCAGATATAAACATATTGAACATATCTGGGATGCCTTGCGACGTTCTGTTCATAAGAGATTTCCACCCCCTCGTAATCTAAAAGATTTATTGACACCCTTACAGGATCCATGGTGGCAATTCCCCCCATCACTACTTCACACATTCGTCGAGTCTATGTAACGTCGTGTTGCGGCACTTCTGCGTGCTCGCGGGTGCCCTACACAATGTTAGGCAGGTGTACCAGTTTCTTTGGCTCTTCAGTGTGTAAGGTAATAATCACTTTTTGGCTGCTTGTCTCCAGCTTCAGGGCTAAAGGCCGTTTCAGTGTCACTACAGACATCGTAGATAACAGTAGTCCACGTCCATATTTCAAAAGCTATAGATGTAGTTCACTGTGTGTGTGGAGCTGTCCAGCAGGACCCTGACAGCCTGGCTTAACTGCTACGAAATAACAAGGAATGCCTCGTTCACTTGCTGGAGGCACTATTCCCACGTAAATAATTATTTTCGTTCCTAGGCATGTTTTTTTTCTCCTGCAGATGCTGTCAAATATGAAAAATCACACCTTCAGACTGATGATTCCCTGAGACTATTTAAGGAGCTATTATAGTGCTGTTCTACTAAAAAGAATATAATCCAGAAATCTTTCCGTTGGTTAAAGATGAGAATTATATGCCATGTAGGTCGATTAAGGACGTAAAGGCCCCACCATGATTTAATAACAAAATTCGGAAAACGTTGAGGGAGCAGAGACCGTTATATCCTAGGTCCAAAAAGATCGGGCACATGACTAGAGGCAAAAATTATTATAAATTCGAGCATCTGTAGAAAGACCCATACGCCAAGCATGCAGTGAGTGCCAGCGTCATACCTTAACATTAAATAGGTCTTGCCGAGAACGCGAGAAAATTCTGGTCCTACATGAATAAGCTAAGCGTTCCCAATGTTTCTATCCTGTCACTCATTGACCAAATTGAAGAGGCAATACAAGATAGTAAAGCGAAAACGTTTAAGAAATTGCAAGCATACCATATATCGAGCACCACACACTGTCCTCCAACACGAACAGACTCCCATATGGGCGACAGTAATAAGCATTCCTGATACAAAGAAGTAACTAATGGGAGCCGATAACAAATGAATAGTGAGGTCCGGAAGGAATCACCGTTACGTTTTAAAAGGAGCATTCAGAGGTACTTACCCTTCTTAGCTTGCATTTATCGCAAATCTCTGTCCCAGCCGAAAGTCCCAAACGAATGAAAGAAAGCGCAGATGACTCCTGTATATAATAAGAGAAAAGAACTAATCCGCAAAATTACGTACCAATGTCCTTAACAGCAGTTTGCGGCAGAATTCTTGAACATAGTCGTCATTCGTGGACAGAAGTTTTTCGTCTCAAGCATAATTATTCCATTCAGACTGAGAATGTCTTAGGAAGTATCGCTCTTGTGAAACTCAGTGGAACAGGAAAGGAAAATGCCATTTTATGGTACAAGTACAACACGACGGCTTGCAGAGAATGTATGTAGATGTTAATGTAGTAGAGGAGCCTGGTAAAATGAACAGTAAACATGATAGAGAATGAGCAACACAGTTATAAAACTGTGAATATTCAGAAACTGAACTTTAGAGCATTAATCCAACCATAAGAACATAATGATTGCTGACTGTAACTTTCTGCGAACCATAAGGTGAAATGGTCGCTGATCGGGTTTCATACTGAGTGGTCCTTGCACTATGTTGGCTTACGAATATGCGGTTGCGATTCTTAAAATTAGGAAATATTTTCTTTTCTATTGGAATGCCGTGATTTACTAACGAGGAAGGACTGTTGAAGTACAAGTTAGGAACTTGATTTAGGACAATATTGGTGTATGGCAATTCGTTTTTAATACAAATTGACATCAGTAAAATTGCCACTGATATAAGTTTTTATATTTAACAGCCATAAGTTTGTGAATATTACAGCGCCATTCATCACAATGCGACAAAATTGGTCTAACCAAAACATTCATATTTCTTTACGTACTACACGAATATGTAATAAAAAATTGGGGTTCCTATTTTAAGAAAACGCTGTTGATATCCGTTTGACCTATGGCAGATCCATCTAGCGGTCCAACCATAGCGCCATCTGGTGTCCCCTTGAACCTATACGAGTTTCGTTCTTTGCAGTTATTTCGTGAGATATTTGGCCCGGTCACTATCAATGGAGCACCCTGTGTAGTCTCCTATATGAGGAATGGAAGGGGATGGTAATGGACGATCATAAGGGAAATACTTTTCACCAAATAATGGTGATATTACAAGATGGACTGGGGATGCATTTCGAAGGTCATACAGACTACTGCCTATGCTAGAGCTGTTTGTGTCTTTGATATTGCCAGTCAATCCACAGGACAGGAGACAACTTGTTGAGGTTCCACTACCCAAGATTGAATGAGCCAGAGGTCCGGTCTGCAGTAATGAGTACCATATGGGCAAAAGACTCAGGAAAAACACGCTTCCTCCAAGGGGTTAAACGTATTTCTCGAAAAGACTCACCTCGCAGGAGTAATAACGAAATATCTGGAGTGCTTATTATGGTTCCTGCAACGAATATTGCACCGACAGACCTCACCTCACATCATGTAAAGGGTGTAGTTTCATGCTTTTGAAACCGATACTGTGAGAGTACAAACAATAGACATAGTGCTACAATCAATTAAATCCCCACTTAAGTTTAAAATCACTCTTTAAGTGTGATTCTTCTGCTTATTTGATAGAACAAATATTGTATCTATAGGCCTTGCTTCACATCGTTTAAATGGTGTAGTCTTATACTTCTAAACGAAGTCGGTGACAGCAACAGTGCAAATAGCGCACAAAACATTAAAATCAATGAAATCTCCAGCTAAATAAGTGCTAACTCGCATTTATGGTGTGAACGTAAAGCTTGCTAAAGCGAATATTGACTCAAGAACATCCATCCAGCGTTGAATATTCTACAAAATAAATACTGAACACCAACCAAAAGTCATTAAACATTCAGAAGGCAAGTTCCATTCACTGTAGTTAGCAATTCTGGTAGGACCAAACAACAGCTTCACAACCAATATCGAACATTCTAGGTTGAATGGAAGTGTTTTTCTTGAAAGTGCCATCAGCGTGTCTTACGATGAAAGAAATATACTCCTCTTATAAGTGAACTACACACATCAAAAAAAGTTTTGCACCACCCCAGTTCCCAGAACTATTGAATATAGACGTTGAGTGTGAATATTGTCTCGCAGACACAGTCCCTTTGAGTGTTCAGAGATGTCACTAAACCTACCCAAAGATGTAAACAACCATGCATGAGCAGCACCTATTTGACGGAGGTGGTCTGACAGCCGATCAGTTCCAGTCATTCCATCAGAAAGGAGGTATTGTTTGTAGTTCAGCAATGCCTAGACGGCCAATACCGGGGTTCCATCGCGTCCGAATTGTTACTTTGGTTCACTCCGAGACATTTGGACACTTTCCTTGTTGAGAGCTCTTCCTGGAACAAAGTGACGTTGTTCAGACATGGAAGAAATACAGAGAGACAGGAACTGTCGATGACATGCCTCGCTCAGGCCGCCCAAGGTCTACTACGTCTACTACTGCAGTGGATGACCACTACACACGGATTATGGCTCGGAGGAACCCTGGAAGCCACGCCACCATTTGCGTGCAGCCACAGGACGTCGTGTTACGACTCAAAATGTGCGCAATAGGCTGCAGGATGCGCAACTTCACTCCCGACGTCCATGTCGAGGTCGATCTTTGCAACCACGACACCATGCAGTGCGGTACAGATGGGCCCAAAAACATGCCAAATGGATCACTCACGCCACGCGGGATTAGCCGAGCGGTCTAAGGCGCTGCAGTCATTGACTATGCGGCTGGTCCCGGCGGAGGTTCGTGTCCTCCTCGGGCAAGGGTGTTTGTGTCTGTCCTTAGGATAATTTAGGTTAAGTAGTGTGTAAGCTTAGGGACTGATGACCTTAGCAGTTAAGTGCCATAAGATTTCACACACATTTGAACATTTTTGGATCACTCAGGATTGACATCACGTTCTCTTCACCGATGAGTGTCGCATGTGCCTTCAACCAGACAATCGTTGCAGACATGTGTGGAGACAACCCGGTCAGACTAAACGCCTTAGACACACCGTCCAGCGAGTGCAGCGAGGTGGAGGTTCCCTCCTGTTTTTGGGTGGCATTATGCGGGGCCGACGCCTATGTACGCCTATGGTGTCTACGGAAGTCGCCTTAACGGTTGTATGATACGTGAATGTCATCCACCGTCCGATAGTGCAAACATATCAGCAACATTGGCGTGGCATTCCTCTTCATCGACGCGCCCTCATCGTGCACATTTTGTGAATGACTTCCTTCAGGATAACGACATCGCTCTACTAGAGCGGCGAGCATGTTTTCCATGCCTGGGATAGATTGAAAAGGACAGTTGAAGGCCGATGTGACCCACCAACCAGTCTGAGGGATCTACGCCAAATCGCCGTTGAGGAGTGGGACAATCTGGTGGGACAATCTGCATCAACAGTGCCATCATGAACATGTGGATAGTATGCCATGACGAATACAGGCATGTATCAATGCAAGAGGCGTGCTACTGAGTTTTAGAGGTAACGGTGTTTACAGCAATCTGGACTACCACCTCTAAAGGTTGATCTCTATTCCAATTTTCTGTACAGGTTCCGGATCTCTCGAAACCGAGGTGATGCAAAACTTTTGAAGTAAAGAAACACATGATAGCAACAATTTTGTTATGTTCAAATGGCTCTGAGCACTATGGGACAACTTCTGAGGTCATTAGTCCCCTAGAACTTAGAACTAGTTAAACCTAACTAACCTAACGATATCACGCACATCCATGCCCGAGGCAGGATTCGAACCTGCGACCGCAGCAGTCTCGCGGTTCCAGAGTGCAGTGCCTAGAACCGCACTGCCACTTCGGCCGGCTCTTTGTTAGGTGACAAAAAATAAAAACACCTACAGCCGTCCTTACGATTTTATTTTATTTTGCCGCTACCAGTTTCGACGCTTCATTGCATCATCTTCAGATTGTTTTGATGAGGTACAGGTTGATACGATCCCATGCATAACTCATCAGTTCCCAGCATTACTGGATTCGCAGATAATGTGTCAACACCCCAACCATCAACTGTCAGCTTAACGAGAACCATTAAAATTGGTATTTGAATGTTTCTCGTGTCAGTTGATCGACTGATGGCTGGTCTGTCACGACGATGGTCTCTCTAGTCTGAGAGCACCTGGCACAGTTGGAGATGGGCGCACAACTGCCAGCATGGCTGGCGTGGCCTTGGCTCTCCACCAGTCCTGCAGACGGTAGACGGCGAAAACTTCACGATCGCCGGTCTGTGTGATCGGAAGTTTTTTTTCAATGACTGTGCGATGTTGTTTCTACAGGAAGAAGAAACACTGTAACAAGGCCAGGATGCACTCCTAGCATAACATAGCCGTTGCTAATGTGTGCGTTCTTTTTAACAGTCGTTATCGTATAAGAGGATTACGTCTCTCTCCTCCCAAGACACACTGGTACCATTCACAAGAGAGACACGTGTATCCATCCTGGAATGTTCGCTCAGTATTTATTATCCTGTTGTTGTTTGGTCCTCTCCAGCATTAGATGGTTAGTTAAGTCTTCTACTCACCATTGCACATGGAACTTGCTAGCTGAATGTAGATTTAAGGGCTGATGGATGGTGTTAAGTGCATATTTTGTAGTACATTCAGTCCAGGATTTAATGTTCTCGGTTCAGTATTCATTATAACAAGCATAAGCTCATACCACAAGTATTAGTTTACACTTATTTAGCTAGTATTGCATTGATTTTAGTGTTATATCCCGTATTTGCACTGTTGACATCTCAGCATTCGTTTCAAACGTGTAAGGTCACACCCTTTACACGACATGAGGTCTATCAGTACAGTATTCTTTGTAGCAAGCGTAATAATTACACGTGGAGAGAGTTTACACTTATTTAGCCCGATTTTTCATTGATTTTAGTGCATTACTCACAGTATCAGTTTCAAAAGCATAAGACTACCTCACGTAGTGTAAAGAGTGTATAGTCTGTCACCACTGTTGTGGTTGGCAGGAGAGCCAACACTGTGTTACTAGAGTAGGCCGAAAGGCACGCGATTCAGCTCACGCTGGCTGGCGTGAGGTCTGGACAGGACAAGGAAATTAGAATTTAGAAACAACGGACGTATCTGGTGGAATACTTAACTTTAATCCATTAAGACGAACGTCGTTCTTGACGGTACATGATTTACAGTATCAATAGTAACTGATAATGGTGCCTTGCTAGGTCGTAGCAAATAACGTAGCTGAAGGGTATGCTAGCTATCGTCTCGGCAAATGGAGCGTATTTTGTCAGTGAACCATCGCTAGCAAAGTCGGTTGTACTACAACTGGTGCGAGTTCTAGGAAGTCTCTATAGACCTGTCGTGTGGCGGCGCTCGGTCTGCAATCACTGATAGTGGCGACACGCGGGTCCGACGTATACTACCGGACCGCGGCCGATTTAAAGGCTACCACCTAGCAAGTGTGATGTCTGGCGGTGACACCACAACCACAATATTCGTTGTGGGAGGCATAAGAATCGCACCTGGAGAAAACATTGTGGTAACGCTTTATGCAGAAAAAGAGTTTTCGTGTTTATTCAGTTCCTTTTTTAATAAGTGAGCTGACACTACAGAAGCTGAGTTGCTAAGGAAGTCGACGCTTTAGGCAGACACCCAGTTTCTTACTCCAAGAGGAGAAAGTGAGCTGTGTACAATTTCTCCACCATCTATCCCCTGACACCTGTACAGCATGAGTCGCATCCTTCCACAGTAAAGAAGAACACATGCGAGCGCGCACGCACACAAACACAGCGGTTTTCGGTACAGTGCAGCGTCTGAAATCACCACACAGCCTTTGGAAACTGTACCTGAAAGAGAAGAATATAGCCCATCATCACTTGCATTTAAAGAGTGGTGTAAGCAGCAGTGGAAGCTAGCAAGTGTAGGTGGTCTCTCCACTTGTCGAGGCTGATTGGCTGACAGTGATGAGTAGTATAAAGATCTCTGTGTATCTCACCTACTGTTGTTGACCGTTCAGTTCTTCAGCCATGATGGATAGTGAAATACCTCACTATTGTTCGAAGGTGGACATTGCTGGAAGTGTCCTTTCTCGAGACTTTTGTCAATGTTATACTGCTTCTAGCCTGCAGAAACTAGTCAATCGCTGCCAGGAGAAAGATCTCTACGTGTACCATCAGAGACAGGCTAGAAAATGTCTGAAAAACTGGTATTCCTACCTGGGGTGTAATTGAGGTAGTAGGGCTTGTAAGACTGGTTCTGAGCTGGTTAGTCCGTTTCAACACATCAAAGTGAATACACATGCAGCTGCCGCTTCTGTGTCCCTGTGAGATCTTATGGGGTCTGGTTTAGAGACAGTTGTGATATTACAACGATTTTACACAATGCTCAGTCCAGTGTTCCATTATGAGTCATTGTTTACAAGCTGTGGGCTTTTTCACGACAGTTTCGATGTGTAATGAGAGCAGTGAAGCATTTTCCATCAATTGTGGTAGTATGCGTTGTCTTTCCTACACGCCCATAACAGTATGCCGTGTACAAATTCCTCAGCAGCTATTAACTTTTAGATCAGTAGGAAGCAATTTTTCCAGTAGTGGCTATGGGACAGTTCCCCATCGATTTTGGGTGGAATTGTGCAATTGTGGACCAGAGTATACAGCAAGCTAAGCAAACACACACACACACACACACACACACACACACACACACACACGATCGGAATTGTGTACAAAACTCGTTTCAAGCGTCCTGAGTTGAGTCCTATGCACCAAGGCGAACATCTCTGGTTGTCTCAGTCTGGGATAGTGGAATAGTACAAAGCTGTCTCTGCATCACAGGTTTGTCATTTCAAAAAACAGTTCGAGCACAGGCAATAGCCTCAATCCAGCCGGCTACTACACCATTACTTGCCGAGAACCATTCCCCTTACGCTCATTCATTATCACTTCCTTCCTTCCTGATGTAGGAGGCTATGTATGCAGTCCTTAGTTGTTGTCTTACAGGTAATACACTTACTAAACTCCTCCCTGTCCAACACCAACGTCTCATCAGTTGAACAAATTTCCCGCCAAAAATAAAGATACTACCTTCCACTCCAGCTTTTTTCCTAACAATTCGTAACCGGGGGCGGTGGGTGACGGAAAGAGCCATCAAAGAATGCTCAAAACAGTATTCAAACTTCGACGTGAACATATGCACATGTGATCAGAAAAAGAGGGGATGAGAGGTGGCATAAAGTGACAGGAGGGGAGACGGAAAGTGGGGGTAGGTGGGGTGGCTGTAGGACACTTTTGAGCACCCTCTGAAGTCCTATTGCTCTAGTCCACAATACCACAATCAGACTTTGAGACGAACATAAACACACGCAATCGGAAAAAGTAGGTGTCGGGGTGGCAGAAAGGAAGGTGTGGCAGAAAGGAAGGGGTGGCGAGGGGTGGCAGAGTATGTTTGGATGCAGCTGTAGGACAATCCAACACCCCCAGAAATAAGTACAGTAAATAAATAAAGACACTACCTTCCATCCTTCACCTTCAGCAGTTCAACACAAACTTTTTCCAACCACTTTCCAGGTGGGGAAGAGGAGGGTAGTGATGGGTGATTACCGATGAGGGGGAAAAGAGGCTCAGAACTAAAATAGGCAGGAGTGGTGAAAAAATGTGTCCTTTTTCCCAGAGTGATGGGGAGGATTATGGGGAGGGTGAGGGGTTGGGTATATCTCAGAAGGATGGTTTATCTGCAGAGGGGTATAAATCAACCTCCACCTTGTCAACGGTCAGGGTGGTCATAAATGATTTAGCATAACAATAGCTTAAATGTCGGCAGATTGGGAGTGGTGGTGTAATTCATCAATTTCATTAATCAATGCATCAGTCTTATACCAAAGCTGTGCCACAACCAGCTTTATCTCCCTACTAATGTTAATCCTGGGTCTCATACATCAAGGTCTCCCTTTCTCAATTCTGTAATGTACAGGTTGGTCAGAAACAGTATGAATAGCTTGTCAGGGTATTGCAGGACAGATTGTGCTCGTAAATAACTGGCAAAAATAAAATTCGATACGATACGCCCTTTCTGTGTTAATTAACGTGGAAGCTATCCAATCAGGCCGATAACTGCGCAGATTCTAACGGTCCGCCAGTTGCTCTCATAGCACACGAGATTACTCCGTCTTTGGATCGGGTTCGATTCTATCATCTACGCTAACTACCGTCCGATACCCAATTATGACTCTCTTGTTCCGTTTTAGGAATCAAACGACGAATGAGTTTGGTGTCACAGTTTGTGGTGGGGCGCAGGAATTTACGCCAGCAACGGCCTGATTGGCTAATTTTATTGATAATTTGCTCGGAAAAGGCGCAACGTTTCAAGTATTTTTCTTAACAATTATTTATCTGCACAGTCTACTCTGCAACACACTTTCAAGCTTTTCACTCTGTTTCTGGCCACACTGTATCAGGTATCTGCGGAGGACGCCTTTCTTTTCTTTACAGCGTTTTGCTCATTTTAAATGCACAGAGAAGATATAATTCTTTTGGTTGGATGCAACTACGCATATTTCTCTTCCCTTTCAAGTAACATTTTTCTGGTCTTCCAGTTTCACTTGATAAACGTTACACCACTAACACCGAGCGAGGTGGCACAGTGGTTAGACACTGGACTCGCATTCGGGAGGACGACGGTTCAATCCCGCGCCCGGCCAACCTGATTTAGGTTTTTCGTGATTTCCCTAAATAAATCGAGGCAAATTCCGGGATGGTTCCTTTGAAAAGGCACGGCCGACTTCCTTCCCCTTTCCTGCCTAATCTAATCAGGCCGATAACCCCGCTGTCTGGTCTCCTTCCCCAAACAACCCAGCACCACTAACAATTATTATCAGCAGTATTATGTACCAAATGCTTCAGTCATATCTTAATGATAAGCTTCCTTGTTGCCTTTGTTGTGTATACGTAGTCTAAGAATCTCTTATGAGTACCACATTGTGTCTGGTAGATACGTACAAGCCTTTGGTTACACAAAAATTACAGTCGTGGAAGGACTGCAGTGGAGTGATGATCGCTTGTTCTGTATAGCGACATTTAAAAAATCTAAGACAAACAACGGCCTTCCGTCCCGTTTTTACGTTAATGTATTTTCCTGCCGTAAATTTTCAGTTGTGGTAACATTATTTATTTCTATGCTCATACCTCTGTTTCGAGTCGCAGCTTCGTGCTGGCGACACATCGGAAGTGTCTGTCTTGGATCCGCACAGGGTAGAAACAGAAGCAAAAGTGAACACGAGAGAACCAAATGACGCGTGCATCCATCGTCATAACAGAAGAGAGTGGGAAGGGCAAAACGGTTTTCAACTTACTATATTCGTCAGAAAATCGACCAAAGTGCTGCATCGATAAAATAACTTACCGCTCTTAACATTTTCGTTGAAACTCCATTTCCGATCTGGTTCATTTTGCAAGGTGGAAATCAAAATATGCTAATGTAGCCTGTAGTAGAAACTTATCAGTGCTAAGTTAATTAGGTTCATAATGGAAGCTGCAGGTGATTTCACCGTAGAAGTGGTTTTACTTGCGCTTCTGTTCTTTCAATGGCTCTGAGCACTATGGGACTTAACATCTATGGTCATCATTCCCCTAGAACTTGTGTGATGTCCTTAGAACTACTTAAACCTAACTAACCTAACACCCAACCATCACGAGGCAGAGAAAATCCCTGACCCCGCTGGGAATCGAACCCGGGAACCCGGGCGTGGGAAGCGAGAACGCTACCGCACGACCACGAGATGCGGGCTTCTGTTCTTTGCTGTTTTGTTCAGTCCATCATGCTATCAATTTCGAGGTTATATCCCTAACATATTCACAATTCCACAGCTTTCATGCGGCATATCACATGCATTTCTTACCGACCGAGCATACGGGAGAACGACGGCTCGTACCCGCATCCGGCCATCTTGATTTAGGTTTCCCGTGATTTCCCTTTTGAAAGAACACGGCCGATTTCTTTCCCCAGCCTTCCCTGATCCGAGCTGGTGCTCCATCTCTGATGATCTACTTGTCAATGGACCGTTTAGCAGTAATCTCTTCCCCCTTCTCCCGCTTTCTCTTCTTGCACTCGTGATTGAGCCAACTGATTGTAAATACCAATATTACAGTTAATATTACAGTTAATATTAGTCACTTTGCACTGCTCCTGAGAATATGAAGATAGCTTCTTTCATTTTATCTGACGAAACAGTTCGGGTTGACCCGTAATTAATGTGCTCACTTTTCTATGGCTTCAGTAGAATTACTGATACAGAGCAGCAGAGTGGTGCCAAGTAATTGTTTACCAAAAGATTACGAATAAGTTGTGTGTTTCCCGGGATTTGGGTACAAGTTGCATCTCTAGCAGAAGCCCGAGGAGGCGGACATGTAGCACCGAAATCTATAATACGATACACACAACAACGAAGGACATAGGTGTAAGGAAAATTGTTTACGCAGTGCGGTGTCGATTATTTCGTCAAACTGTCGGCCATATAAAGTTGATTAGGAAACAGATATCTCTAACAGCCATGGAATAGCTAGTTGTAAAGTAGGTTTGGTTATTACAAACATAAAATAAATGAATGTCATTAATTTCCAAAAATGACACGACATTGTTACTGAAACTGTGGCGCAGCAGCGGAAGGTTACGGAGCGCGGCCCCCTGGACACATACTGGCCACAGGAATGTATCCACAGATCAGACCGACCTTGCTATAAGTTATAGTGGATGAGGCGATATTGAACGCTGTCTCTTCCGAAGAATTATTCTGTATGTTTCCCGGTTCGCATTTTTAAAAAGGACAAACGAGCGCTAATAGCTTTTACACTCGCAAAGATTGATGTGGGAAATATCAAATTGAAGCTACTTTTAGTATTCGGGTATATTGCAGTTTCTGTTGTCAAGACAACTACAGATGCTAGCGCGTATTACTAAACAGTCAGGCGCGCAATAGCGTTGAGTATATCTCTGATTCGCGTAACGTAACTATCAAAATATTTCACTTTTCAGTATCGACTTTCAATAAGCTTTAACTGTTCCCACCGTTTACGATTCTTTCTTTTTTTTTTTAAATCATAAGAACAAATTGATCACGTATTTCCAGTGTTTCTTGGTTGCGTGTTATTTAATCCTGTATCTCTTCTCTGTAACTGATTATGATCTTGGTTCAGTTTTGATAACCAGCTTCAAACATATACACTGCCTAACTAAAAAATCTTGCATAGCAGGATTTTAATTTCACAATAATTATCTTCTCCGTTGGTTTATTGACAATTCTTTAAAAAAAGAAATTATATATATATATATATATATATATATATATATATATATATATATATATATATATATATATATATATATATATATAGTATGGTGTACATTTCCATCAAACGACTGACTTCAGTGCAATACTGAGATGAACTCATCAGAATTCCAATATCAATAAGTTCTTTTTCGTATGAACAGTGTTATTAGTTATTCCGTGTCGAATCTGCTGGTCCAACGACGTCGCCCACTGGCGTGGCGTGGCGTGGCGTGGCGTGGCGTGGCTATCGGTTCGCCACGTTTGGCAACCAGCTTCGGCAGCTGCGTTACCGAGCTGGTGCCAGTCATCCGTCGTTGTTTCAGTGTCCTTGAACACATGAAACATAAAAACACAGAAAACACTATACATAGTACTGTTTTAACATAATTAAAATCTATCACTTTATGAATATTAACCACGACATTCGTTGACTATATGCTACTTAATATATTATAGTATTCTTACGACAAGATCATACATCGAACAGGGTTCTTGAAGGAAGGCAGTGCTTATCAGCAAGCTATGTGCGATATACACTCAAAAATCTCACATCAAGGTGGAAAGTGGATCACTGTAAATAAAGAGGAGGAGTAAGTGGAACCAGCAGACATGAAGAACGTTAAAGTTTTTTAGGACAGACTAAGTATGACATGAGAAGATAATGGGAACACAAGTGTGAAAAACCGAACGTACCATAGTTGTAAGAAAAGGCTAGGTTCAATGGCGCCTCTCCTTGAACTAATGACAGTGAATCTCCAAATTACTTCAATGATTTTCTAGGAGAATGCACACACTTTTTTAGAACTACCGGTACGTGAAATACTATGCTATATCTGGTCACAGTGGCAATGTTTCTCCTATACAATTAAATTATTGCAACAACTAAAGCTATTGAAACAAGTTCACTTCAGTTTTGAATAAAACGAAAGGAATACAAAAGACGTAATAGAGATTCAGGTGAATAGCATTCATTCTCCTTGCCAGCGCTGTATATGCTTTAAGCTGCACAGTAAAGGAAAGCAGGGCATAGAAAGCTTTTGATAACCTTCTCACCGAGTGTCACTTAATGCGATTGAAACTTTCATCAACATGAATGAACAGAGATGCGAAGGAATGATAGAGCGTTTGGGATCTCATCAGGTCGGATTGAGGGAGGACATAGAAGAAAATCAGAGGCGGGCTGCTAGATTTGTTACAGGTAGGTTTGATCATCACGCGAGTCTTACGGGAATGCTTCAGGAACTCGGGTGGGAGTCTCTGGAGGAAAGGAGGCGTTCTTTTCGTGAGTTACTACTGAGGAAATTTAGAGAACCAGCATTTGAGGCTGAATGCAGTACAATTTTACTGCCGCCAACTAACATTTCGCGGAAAGACCACAAAGATAAGGTAAGAGAGATTAGGGCTCGTACAGAGGCATATAGGCAGTCATTTTTCCCTCGTTCTGTTTGGGAGTGGAACAGGGAGAGAAGATGCTAGTTGTGGTACGAGGTACCCTCCTCCACGCACCGTATAGTGGATTGCGGAGTATGTATGTAGATGTACATGTAGACGAGCATTGAAATAAAATATTTAACAGAAGATTGGAATAAAGTCTCAAGGTTTGACTGAGTCTTGCCCCTGCAAATTTTACATGTTTCTGATGCTCGTAACTTCGTTGTCAGACTTGAACTGACGTACAACTTTGATGCTAAATCAGAGCAGAACAGTTCTCACTATTCGTTACTGTAGTAAAGCTATAGCAAAAGACTCGCATAACATTTACATCTCTTAAAAAACCGTTCTATATGGGCCTGACTAGTTTTGTCAGAGCAGACGACTGTCTGCTTACACTCAGTCCACAGACATAGTTTTCAGTAACGATAGGAAACTCCATCAGTACCGAAGGAGAACTAGCACAAGAACTCATATTGTCAGGCAGTGAACTTCACAAACTAATGTGAGAGCGAAACAAAGTTGCAATTACTGCATTTATAAGTGAAGCATACAGGAGAGGAGGAGAAAAACGAAATTAAACTTCACAGGTTAGGAGGATACTTAATGTTCGTTCAGTGATTACAAAGTCGAGTAAAATTTACACAAAACTTGGCAGTATGAGCCCACTTACCGGTATGACGTATGAGAGTACTTTGGCGCACTAGTTGGGTTGGGAATTGTTCCTTAATGCCGTTGTATCCTCTCCTGAGGCACGCTGGCCCACAATTGTTATACCTGTTTGTCGATATCTTTGATACTGGCACTGGGGCTAAGTTAAAATCAGAACCGGTTCACACATGTTGTGTTAGGGACAGATCTCGTGATCTCGATGGCCTCGGAAATACCTCAGCATCAATCAGACAGTTCATACAGAAAGGTGCCACATGTGGAGCAGCATTTTCCTGTTCGAAATTGGGACCACGGTACTGTTGCATGAGGTGTACCGTTGTGCCGTCGAAGCTCCCTCAAGCAGTACCTTCCGTGACCTGAAGTCATACCTGGTGGCTCCCACATCATGACACCGGTCTGCCTCTTCAGAGCATTCGAATAATGGAACCTCTCCCCAGGTCGCAGCGTGTTCGCCGATGACAGTCATGCGGGGCATTGCAAAACTGAAGTTCATAGATGGCCACAGCGGTATGACATTTATCAGCAGAGCACGCTTCCTGGGCTTGGCAGAACGCCAAAGGCAGCTGTTCCTGTAATGGTGGGTAGGTACCACTACGGGTTCCTGTCGAGATAACAATATCATCAAATCCAGCATTGTGTTATGCCCAGTTGGGCTTCTAGGTGTCTCCACTCCTTCTCACCCTCGGAATTAAAGGAAATTAAATTTCATTTACTTTTCGTCTGTGGGCAAAAATTTCTTTGTCGACAGTTTACCGGTTTCGGTCTATAACAACCATCTTCAGATCTGAAGCAAAATATGCATTAGCAAATTGTCAAACGCTGAAAATAAAGCGCACAAATGCATATGTATGTCAGTAGTACTTTTCATTATGGTGTATTTATTAAGTATGAAGAGGCATACCTGTTTTATAAAAGCAATGTCCTAATATACAGCAGCCATAGTGGCATCGTTAAATATATGTAAATAATGGCATATGCACGAGTCATGTCAGCAGCACCACTGTTGAAAACAAACTGCCGTATAGTAGCCACAAGATGTTTGTCTTGTGTATGCCTACAGTAGCGACAACTGGTGAATTTACAAGTCTTCAATTATCAACTGAATATCGTAAAATAATAATGGGGGATACAATCGCTGAACTCTATAATGGGCTTATAAGGTATAAGAGGCATTACAGTAATAAAATGCGATAAAACAGAACACGACAAAAGTTAGATTGTTAAAAAGAGGAAGAGTTAAGAGATAGTAATTGAAATATGCTCAAATGCCAACATTCTAAATAATGACATAACTAATAGACAGCTTTCACAGTGCACAGAATAATATAAAAAAACTATAAAACAAATAGCTAAAGAAGCCACAATGAAAGAAAACCTACTGCTCCACATAATCAGCGCCCTCTGTTATCGCTAACGCCAGAATTACGCACAGGCGAGAAGTGGTTGGAGGAACGTGACCGCCAGAGGGCCCCTCGTACCCTGCGGCACTCCGATGCAAGAAAAGAATGATAAAATTCCGTAATACTGCATGAAAAGAGTAGGAACAAAAAAAATACTAGAGTTATGCGTACAACGTACGAAAACGAAGTAAATATGTAAGGCACTCTATACTAGGTGAAATTGTCAACAATCTACGTATAACAAAGCAAAGTAGGTATCGGGCACGAAGTAGCTCTGTCACTTAAGTAGTTTTGCTGGTTCTTTCTTTTTTGCTTCATAAATTTCAAGGTCCTCTAACAAATTAATAGCACGGCTTTTTTCCTCTCTGTGGACAATACGCATAGAATTATGAATGCTATCTATAGAATGACCAGTTTCAGATAAATGCTGTCCCAAAGCAGTTTCGTTCCGTGGCTGTGAGTGTTCTTTAAACCTCAAGTTATGAGAGCGGTCCATTGACCGATATAATATTTGTCACAGTAACTGCAGTCCATCCTGTACACTCCAGAGTAATCAAATCTGTCATACTTCTCTTACAGTTTATGTTTTATTCACCGTTTTAGGGTATTGTTAACCTGAAAGCCACATCTGACATCAGACATTTTAAAACTTTTTTTTATTTGCAGGGACATTTTGGCGTTAAATTTCATAGGAATCGTTTTCGTTCTGTCTTTATTGGCTCTATTTTGTGTGTGAGTGTGTGTGTGCGCCTGCTGTTTGTTATACGTATTCTTTAGCCTACTGTAGGGGCAAGTGACGTCATTTACATTTATTTTTAACAATTTAACTTTTGTCATGTTCTATTTCATCGCTGATCATTGTAGACCTGTGTATGCCTACAGTAGCAACATCTGATGAATTGACTACACAAACATCTTGTGGCTACTGTACGGCAGTATGTTCTGAGTAGTAGTGCTGCTGACAACGTGATTCGAGCATATGCCGTCATTTTTATACAGGGTGTTACAAAAAGGTACGGCCAGACTTACAGGAAACATTCCTCACACACAAATAAAGAAAAGATGTTATGTGGACATGTGTCCGGAAACGCTTAATTTCCATGTTAGAACTCATTTTAATTTCGTCAGTATGTACGCTCAATGGAGCGCGTTATCATGATTTCATACGGGATACTCTACCTGTGCTGCTAGAACATGTGCCTTAACAAGTACGACACAACATGTGGTTCATGCACGATGGAGCTCCTGCACATTTCAGTCGAAGTGGTCGTACGCTTCTCAACCACAGATTCGGTGACCGATGGATTGGTAGAGGCGGACCAATTCCATGGCGTCCACGCTCTCCTGACCTCAACCCTCTTGATTTTCATTTATGGGGCAATTGAAAGCTCTAGTCTACGCAACCCCGGTACCAAATGTAGAGACTCTTCGTGCTCGTATTGTGGACGTCTGTGATACAATGCGCCATTCTCCAGAGCTGTATCAGTGCATCAGGGATTCCATGCGACGGAGGGTGGGTGCATGTATCCTCCCTAACGGAGGACATTTTGAAAATGTTTTGTATCAAAGTGTTTGAAGTCACGCTGGTACGTTCTGTTGCTGTGTGTTTCCATTCCATGATTAATGTGATTTGAAGAGAAGTAATAAAATGAGCTCTAACATGGAAAGTAAGCTTTTCCGGACACATGTCCACATAACATATTTTCTTTCTTTATGTGTGAGGACTGTTTCCTGAAAGCTTGGCCGTAACTGTTTTTAACACCATGTATATTTAACGATGCTGGTGCTGATTTTTCATTTAACATTTGACAGTTCTGCTATGGCTGCAGGATATTAGGACATTGTTTTCATGAAACAGGTATGCCTCTTCATACTTAAAGCTGCCAAAGGCATATGCATGTCGGTAGGGCTTTCATTATGGTCTTTTTATTGTTTTTTCTGTAGACAATCTGCTAATGTAATACGTTTCCCATATTTTGCCGCAAATCTGAAGATGGTTACTATAGACTGAAACCGGTAATCTGTTGACAAAAAAATTTTGTGATCATAGACGCAAAGTAAAGGAAATTTGTTTTATAAACGAGTAACAGTTTTATTCGCGACAATGTCGCAGCTTATGAAATTAATGGGACTTGATGAAGGTCAAACAGAGGAATCACCAGCACTTCCCTTCCTCCTCCCCCTCTCCTCTGGATTGATGATGATCATGCACACCCGCACACCTTCATAGTTTTTAACTGGATATTTGAGTGGGAGGGGCTATTCACAAGCTGGACAGTAGAGGGAGATGATGGTGTCTTGGAATATTGTTATTGCCAAATATATATGTGGCTGGATGTCGTCTCTGTTGTGTAAGTACACTCATTTTTGCGTATTTTTCAAACTTTTACTCAATTTTACACATTTTTCGCATTTTCCTGTTCTATAACTGGGAGGACTCTGAAGCTCGGGAGGGTACAGAGAGGAACAACAAATTACGTCACTGTGTCTAGTTGTTAATAACAGTTTAGTATTATGCGACAGCAGTGGAGACCACACCCAAACAGATATGGAAGTACTCTCATTCTTCCACGTTTTCCACAGTTTACATAATTTTCGCCCTTTCCACAAACATAGGAATTTATTCCCAATAAAGCGAGATCGTTACCGTCGTCACGCAGGCGTCTCGGTCAAACACAATGTAGAATGTGACTGAATTAGATATCACTGCCACTGAAGCAGACCGCCACAACCCCATCTTTTATAAGTACGTTATCTGAGTGGGCTACACAGGGACAGACTGTCTATACTTGTTAATAGCAAATTACGATAACTGAGATCTGTTTGTTTTTAATAGTTTAATATTTCATCATTACACGCCCTAGCAAAGGCCTCACTCAGATAACTAAGTACTCTTATTCACACTTTCATGCATTGTATCCAATTACGGGAGCTATGTATCATCAGCAAGTGAACATCACATCACATCACATCACATCGTGTCAGAACGTCACATCACAATGTCGCGTAGTGGCACATCACATTGCATCACTGAGAAAACACAAATGATACATAATCGGTACCGTGCTGAGAGCGTCGTAAGCCACTGCTCCGTTAGTAGTAGGTGACAACATACTATTAGAAACGAAGTCATAGGTAGAAATTGAGACATAATAGAGAATTCTAACCAAAGATACGGTATAAAAATTACATTTCATTTCTAGCTCATGTGACAACATCGTAAAATTCTGTTGTTTCGAATCGAAGATTCGGTATGTGTGTAGCACATCGTAAATAAATACACCTCTAGAGAGATGAGCAGTGAAAATCAAGTAGCCTGCATGGTAGGCCTCCCGTCAGAAAAAGACGTGTTGCAGTGCAGTCGAGAGTGTCGAGACTTGCATTCACACTACACAAACTGATGAAAACGTTGCGGCATAGTCCTGTCCAGACTGTTGCCTAACATTGCTGCTCTATCAGTTCTGGCTGAGAGGCCTACCATCGGCAGTAATAACGGCAAGCTCGTCCTGATGCATTGGTGGTAATATCAAAGACTGGTATATATCTACGTGACGAGGAGCTCCCGCCAGCTTTCGCATGTCGAACGAGTCAGTGAGGTGAACCTAATCCCCTGTGATCATGACGACCATGTCGCGAACAAGAGAGCTCAACAGGTCCTCCTAACACGAAACCAGATCACATCCCAAGTGTGGTAGAGAAATTTGCACACTGTATGTGTAATCGTATCCAATCTGGTGCTAGCACAAATGACGTTTAGTCATTGAAGGAGGGACCTCCCGCCACAGGCACCGGTGTGTGTGTGTGTGTGTGTGTGTGTGTGTGTGTGTGTGTGACGAGGTCGTATGTACTCCAGATTATGTCCGCATCTGCCGGCCGGTTTGGCCGAGCGGTTCTAGGCACTTCAGTCTGGAACAACAAGACTGCTACGGTCACAGGTTCGAATCCTGCCTCGGGCATGGATGTGTGTGTTGTCCTTAGGTTAGTTAGGTTTAAGAAGTTCTAAGTTCTAGGGGACTGATGACCTCAGATGTTAAGTCACATAGTGCTCAGGGCCATTTCAACCATTTTTTATGTCCGCATGTATTTACATGTCTTACAGTG
This sequence comes from Schistocerca gregaria, assembly GCF_023897955.1. Lineage (NCBI taxonomy): Eukaryota > Metazoa > Arthropoda > Insecta > Orthoptera > Acrididae > Schistocerca > Schistocerca gregaria. The sequence continues at coordinate 207,088 of NW_026062099.1, forward strand.
ATGACATGTATGTTAACACTGGCCCACCATGGACCTGGTCCTAGGTTTTTTTTCCCACTATTTTTCCCGATATACCCAGTATGGCTCACGTGTTGTGGGGTATATGTCAGCTGCACCAGTCCTACTCTCATCTGAAAGACATATTTGCCACAAAACTTATTTGTGCCTTTATAAAGAGTAACAGTGTGATAGCCATCCTGCGTGTGCCTTGAGTTCTGTGGATCAATTGGAGTGATGTTAGTAGTAATGACCATACTCTGACTTCCTTGCAGGATTTATTTTGTTAGGAGTCTTGATTCCGCATGGGAGTTCTACCAGGCTGAAAATGGATTCACGCACTCTACGTTTAAATGCATAAGGGTTAGGGCATAAGTGGGAGTCTGTTGTGGCGGTAATTCCACAGCTACGTCTTGTGCCGCAGTAACGCGCTGGGTACCAGGAAGTAAATGTTAAATCTTTTCCCTTTAGAAAGTCATATTTAGTTGCAATTAAATGGCGTACCAGTCGCCTACTTTTTTAACGTCGAAGAATTATATCGCTGGCTGTTCACTTCTTGAAACATACCGAAACACGAATTACATACGCACGAAATCCAGATCCTTTACAGCAATGCTCTTTGAAAAAGCGAGCCTGGTATTTTTACTGCAAAATAAATACGTTTATCCAATTTCAATTTTACTGGTTTAGAGAGCATAAATCTTTTCTCTACCGTCGCGATGATCTTAACTACAAGCCAGGAACAAAATGATTCGTAATTTTAACTTTTCGTAATATGATTCCCTTATCGTATAAGTCACAATATTTCGAAGCATTTTCTTTAAAACGTGATACTGTATATACCTTTTTAACTTATTTGAAGTTAATTATTAGTTATGAAAATAAAGTCCTCATGTATCTTGGTATACTAAACAAATAATAAATTTGCTAACTATGAGGTAATTCTTTTTCAGAAAGAAAGGAATTAATGGCATCAGCTGCCAGTGGGCATTGATTTAAATCAATGGGTAAAGTTACAAATTTGTGATAAATGGGAGACCTGTGTTCGAATCAATGTCTATCAGGCAGAAGCGCTGACTACTGCACCAGGACACGGTGGTCGTCGCTGCTGCACAAACCATAATATCACGCCTCCCGTCGGACCTAAATGCTCCTTGCCTATTACCCCCATTACTCGCGGCATTTCGCCGATTCCCGTAAGAGGTCGAGCGCGGTGTGCACCTGCACCGAAGTGCTCAATTGGTTGCCCTCACTTGAATTACATATTTGGTGTCTGTTGTTATGGATATGTCTGAAAGAACAGACGGCACATATATAATTATTTTTCTTAAAATTGTTTATTTTATTTACATATTTTTCTTCCTTTCTTTCTCTTTCGCTCTGTCTTTCTTTTAGCAATCAGTAGATGGGATTCTGTTTATTGATATGTTCGAACACTTTCTTTTTCACTATGAACAGAACAATAGCCATTTGGTCTTTTATAGCACAATTGACCGTCATTATGTGTCGAGGGCAGGCAACTTCTTACTAAGCAAACCAAATACTGAAAGAAATGAATCAAACATTATCAGTCCAACACCTGCAACAGCTCTGTCGCTCGCTTTGTTTACATACCAGAGTTCAAGTGGCGGTGGCGTCAGTGGTCTACTGCGTGAACTGAAGACGTGAGGGCGAATTTGGCTGTAATCTGCAACAAATCATTGGCACGCTGGCACAATCAATATAACAACTCCAGACTGCCTGCTAGTAATGCATGCTCTTTGATCAACTGAAGACTAAACTGATATCAGCTCGAGCCCCAACGATATTGAACTGCACTGGAGTAAAAAAAATTCTGCCTCTCTACGTTACTATTCGCAACGATTATTCTATGCAGATGAGCACCGTTCTCTCCACCGTCAGCAACAGAATAATAATAATAATAATAATAATAATAATAATAATAACTTGAAATGATTTAAATCCAAATAGAGGTGTTTTGCAGGATATTCTTCCTGCAACCACCCTAGAAGGAAAACAAAGACAGAGGATGAGATGGTCAGATGAAATTAATCGACACCTCATGTTCTGTTATTACCAAGCAACAAACCTAGGAACCAACACAACTGGATACAGATCACAAGTATACACAACATTTATTACCAGATACCCAGAATTAAAATTTTTAACAGAACAACGACTAGCTGATCAGATCCGTGTAATATATCAAAAACAACAGGATACCCCAGTCAGAATTAGAAAACATCAAACAACAAGTACAACAAATATTGGAACAAAATAATGTGCAACCAGAAGAAGAAGAAAATACAGTGATGTTCTTTGTTTGTTTGCTCTGGGATGTGTGTGTCCAACACGCATCAATTAAACAATCAGAGGAAAACGAAATCTTAAGACTGCCACCAGAACAAGTACAAATAGAACACGAAGTGACACACATGTTAGATATAGAAGAAAAATTTCAGCTGACATGTATAGAATACAAAGACACAAATAAAGACATTAGACCATTCTTGAATAGACCGCCAAATAACCCACAAGTCGAAACAACAATAAAAACTATCAATAGAATCATACACAACAAAATAAATTAAAACACAACTATGGAAGAGTTACAACTACTGGTTTATATAGGAGCACTCACTACTCTAAATACACACACCAGGCAGAGATCAGCACCAATCAACACACAGAAGAAACCCACAAAACCAGCATGGCAACACAGGCTACAGATCAGAATAGAAAAACTGAGAAAAGACATTGGACAGCTAACACAATTTATAAGACATCAAATGTCAGAAAAAACGAAAAAGGTTAGGTAAAATCTCACAACAAGAAGCGATAGAGCAGTTAGAGGAAAAGAAGCAGAAATTACAAGCATTGGCCAAACGACTTAGAAGATATAAAGAAAGTGAAAATTGAAGGAAACAAAACCAAACATTCAACACAAACCAAAAGAAATTCTACCAGACAATAGATGACACACACATTAAAACAGACAATCCATCAAACATAACAGACATGGAACACTTCTGGAGCAACATATGGTCAAACCCGGTACAACATAACAGACATGCACGGTGGATAGAAGGAGAAACAGACACATACAAGATGATACCACAAACGCCTGAAGTGAGTAGAATTAATTGCTATCGTGACTTCATGTTGCAAAATTATCACAAATGGAAAGCCCCTGGAAAAGATGAAATAGCAAATTTCTCGCTAAAGAAGTTCACATCTACACATTCACATCTAACTAAATTATTTAATAGTTACATTGCAGACACATACACATTCCCTGATACACTTACACATGGAATAACTTATATGAAACCTAAAGATCAAGCAGACACAGCAAACCCAGCTAAATACCGCCCCATAACATGCCTACCAACAATATACAAGATATCAACTTCAGTCATTACACAGAAATTAATGACACACACAACACAGAACAAAATTATAAATGAAGAACAAAAAGGCGGTTGCAAAGGAGCACGAGGATGTAAAGAGCAACTGATAATAGATGCAGAGGTGACATATCAACCTAAAACTAAACAAAGGTCGCTACACTACGCATACGTTGATTACCGAAAAGCTTTTGATAGTGTACCCCACTCATAGTTACTACAAATATTGGAAACATACAAAGTAGATCCTAAATTGATACAGTTCCTAAACATAGTAATGAAAAATAGGAAAACCACACTTAATATCCAAACAAATGCAAATAATATCACATCACAGCCAATACAGATTAATCGTGCAATATACCAAGGAGACTCATTAAGTCCTTTCTGGTTCTGCCTTGCTCTGAACCCACTATCCAACATGCTAAATAACACAAATTATGGATACAATATTACTGGGACATAACCACACAAAATAACACATTTCCTATACACAGATGATCTAAAACTACTGGCAGCAACCAATCAACAACTCAACCAATTACTAAAGATAACAGAAGTATTCAGCAATTATATAAATATGGCTTTTGGAACAGACAAATGTAAGAAAAATAGCGTAGTCAAGGGAAAACACGATAAACAAGAAGATTACATACTGGATAACCACAGCGACTGCATAGAAGCGATGGAAAAAAACAGATGCCTATAAATATCTAGGATACAGACAAAAATAGGAATAGATAATACAAATATTAAATAGGAACTACAACAAAAATATAGACAAAGACTAACAAAAATACTGAAAACAGAATTGACAGCAAGAAACAAAACAAAAGCTATAAATATTTATGCTATACCAATGTTGACCTACTCATCTGGAGTAGTTAAATGGAGTAACACAGACCTAGAAGCACTCAATACCCCTATACGATCACAATGCCACAAATATAGAATACATCACATACTTTCAGCAACAGAAACATTCACATTAAGCAGAAAGGAAGGAGGAAGGAGATTTATCGACATAAAAAACCTACATTATGGACAGGTAGACAATTAAAAAATTCTTTCTAGAACGAGCAGAAACTAGCAAAATACATAAACCAATCACTCATATAAATACATCCTCTACACCACTGCAATTTCATAACCACTTCTACAACGCTTTAGGTCACATAACATCAACAGATACAAAGAAAGAAAATTGGAAAAAGAAAACGCTACATGACAAGCACCCGTATCATCTAACACAGCCACACATCGATCAAGACGCATCCAACAAATGGCTAAGAAAAGGCAATATATACAGTGAGATGAAAGCACTCATGATTATTGTTTGATCCTGTATTGCAAACACCAGATATTACAGCAAGCATATTATTAAGGATCCCAATACCACAACAGATATATATGCAGACTTTGCAAACAACAAATAGAAACAGTAGATCACATCACAAGCGGATGTACAATACTAGCAAATACAGAATACCCCAGAAGACATGACAATGCAGCAAAAATAGTACATCAACAGCTTGCCTTACAACATAAACTTATAAAACAACACGTTCCAACATACAAGTATGCACCACAAAATGTACTGGAGAATGATGAACACAAATTATACTCGAACAGAACCATTATAACAGATAAAACACCACCACATAACAAACCTGACATCATACTCACCAATAAAAAGAAGAAATTAACACAACTAATCGAAATATCCATACCCAATACAACAAATATACAAAAGAAAACAGGAGAAAAAATTGAAAAATACATCCAACCGACTGAGAAAGTCAAGGATATGTGGCATCAGGATAAAGTTGACATTATACCAAATATACTATCATCTACAGGGGTCATACCACACAATATCAACCAGTACATCAATGCAATACGGCTACATCCAAACTTATATTGCATTTAGGAACTTTCAGGTAATTGAACATATATATACAACTACAGATATCCGTAATTATTGATACAACGTATACCGTACAGTTGAAAGTGATGCGGACCTTGATCAAGCGTGACTTCCTTTTTACTTTTGACCAGACATAACGTCTGAGATAAGAAAGAAATAATAATAACAATAAGCATAACAATAAGCATAACAATAATAATAATAATAATAATAATAATAATAATATTTCTTGTAGGTCTGGTAGATTAAGAATTTATCCTGTTGTATGCTTGTTAATACTTGTCATTGCAGCCTTTTCTATTTGCAGTATTCTCTTATTACGGGAGTAAGAAGCGTTTTGGAGCTGATGTATCTGAGTGACGCATTTGTTGCGAACTGGTGAATGAGCACATCCTAAAAATGAAATGATTTAAGTAGAACAACTGATTACATACTCTCTGAGGACTACATATCGTTTAATGAGGACTGCTTCATTCATGACGATCGGTGAACAACTGTTGTGCCAGCAGCTGTGGGGCGTATTGGGCAGGCCGTTAATCACCACTTCACAAACAGTCTGGGAGGTGACCACCACATGCACTGCAAGTCATTCTTTCCTCTCTGTGGTTCAAGAATGTATTGCTTTATTAGAACTTACCTCTCGTTCCAGGGCACAAATGCGTTTGCATGCTTGGTAGACCACGTTGCTAACAGGGTTAGTGATGCCCGTTTACATAACAAGAAGCCTAAGCTTACGTCCAATATAGAAGCATTATAGGACGAAATTCTTTTGATTCAAGAATGTGTTTCTTTCCTTAAATTGCAGGAGGCGAGTGAAGTAGCCGAGGATAAAGAAATACATAACTTGGAGAAGTTAAGTAAGCAAGTAAGTAAACTTCCGAACCCTCTCCTTTCTATTATCCAAAATATGCTACAGTACGGAGTCTAGATGAAAACAGTTACTGAAATTTTTCAAAGAACAAGGGGTTGTAGTCACGGCCGTGACATCGGGTTTGAGTGGAATCATAGATTCGATCGCCATGAATGAGCACATCCTAAAAATGGAATGATGTAACTAGAACAATTGACTACAAACTCTGGTCTAAAGAGGACTGCATCATTTGTGACGATCGTTGAGCAACTCTTGCAATACAAATTTTATTAAATTTATTATGTACAGAACACGGATAACTACTGAATGTGGTAATTCAGGCCCAAAAGGGCGTTTTTGCCCCTGAAGTTGCAAACCCAGTTCAAACTGTACAATGTCCAACACTAATTCAAAATGAATCAACAGAAGGAAAGTTTCCAGTACCACTAACAGAAGAATATGGGCATATATTGTTAAAGGTTATGGATCTTGATTGATTTGTAACCAATGACGTATTAGGTTGGGTAATTAATTGAACAGGTGATGTTTGTATGCAAGCATTTTGGTCTGCACCAGGAGTGAGTTTCCTTGGTAACTGTAACATGTTATATACAAACTGAAACCTCCCCAGTCAGTGGAATAATAAACTATGAAGAAATGGACAAACGAAGAAATATATGTAATAAACCATTTGGGTTAATTTCAGTGAGCAACCAAAAGGACTGTGAAGTAAAATTAGTATGTGACAATCAGGCATGTAGAAATTGTGCCAAGAAAATAGACTACTCCATAAACTTCTTCCTAATGAGACCAAGTACTAGTGAGAGGTTATAGGTAATACTTAAAGAGGAAGACCTTAGATGGATACGTGCTGCACAAAACAGTTATGATTTTTAAATGGCCTAGGAACAACCAAATTCCAGAAAAACTGTAAAGTACACATAACACAAGTTATATTCAGTCAGACAAAGTGTTCGACATGAACAACGCCAGGGGAGATGTAATACAAAATAACATAGGTTGCTGTGACGAAAAATCAGTGCTTTAGGTATACAATATGAATTACATCACCACCAACGTAGACGACTTACGAGCAGTGGCTAAGCGATAGGAAGAGGTTGATCAATTCATTGATAAAGAACGTCTTGAATGAGACCTGGAAAGAAGGGTCCAAAATTATTCCATTGGTACATACATGAGCATAAGTTAAATTACTTTTGTCATTGTAATGCTATACCGCGCAATTGCTGTAAGTGTTTGTACAAAAAACTGTTGGTTGAGCCTGTAGATGGGGACTGCTGTTGGACTATTTATGTAAACCCAACTGCGGTCCAACCAACTGAAATAAAAGGAATACCCTTACGAGCTGCAAAGAGAGACGAGTAAATGGTCATATATGAAAGACATCTGAGCAACAAGATTGACAGAGTGGTAATAACGAATAAACTTTAAGATATAAATAGTCTTCACGGGTTTACCGCTGAATGACGTAGCACAATTTTCGGCAAGTGGAATTTGCACATCCAGCAGCAAACCCATGAAGACAATTTACAATTTATCTGCTTGGAAGGCTTGAAAAATCAGACGTTAAGATGTTTTCCTTCAGGTGTAATGTATGAGAAAATAGTGTAAAAACTTTGTAACTATAGTTTAAATGTTTTACCAGCACTTTAGATAGTGCACATTAATGTAATTAAAGTTATGAAAATTTTTGAAGACCGTTGCACCTCCCCCCAAAATTACATGTTAGATCGTAACGGGAATAGTGCCCATGGTTCCATTGTCAGGCCAATCTGTCTTCCATCTCTCACATTGGCAAACAGGATATCGGGTGAAGATAACGTTTCCCGAAAAGATGGGCACTATTTGTTTCTGAGAGTTTGATCAGAAACGCAGTAAGCGTTACACTTGGCACCTCGCCTAAGGTGCCGATGGACAAGGTCAGTGGAATAAGAGTAAGGGCTTCGACGTCCCTGATGGAAAATCTCGCATGGAATTGCAGAGGATAATCAAACATTAAGGTGATCACCTGTCGTGGGATGGTTGGTAGGGAATGTTCCAGACAGATACTGAAGAGGGCTGTGTGCACCAAGAATGGATTAAGGCCAGATCAGGGAGTCAGTGGTCAGTTTCAGTATCGAGCATCCAGAGGAGAGTGACGCTCCGCTGCAACGTCTGGTGGAGCAACAGGCACTTCAGCTACGAGAATACTGTGACAGGCTCTGGTGGACTCACAGCAGCTGCAAGCTAAGAAGCGTTTCACAGCATTCATTGGAATAATTCTGAAGAGAGGCTGCCTGTCTCTGTCTCAAAAAATAAGAACAGAAGGGTTCGAGTGAATAGCAGGAACAGGTCGCTGCCTGGTAGTTGTTTCTTGTAGGGTAGGCCAAACTGCCCTTGAGTACTACTGAATTACTGCAGAGTGCTTATGACTGATTGGTTTCGCAAAAGCGCTGTTAAGTTCCAAGCCAATTCGTATACACACACGAGAAGATAACAGAGCTATTAGGGGAACGTAACTGGAAATCCTTCGGAGAAAGACGAATCTGTTTTTTCAGGATTTTTCTGAGTTAATTTAGAGAACCCATACTCGATGGAGAACCAGTGACCATTCTGCTGGCGCCATCCTTTATTTCGCTTGGAAATTACGAACAGGAAAAAATATGGGCAATATTGGTGTTATGTGCCTTCTGCTATGCACTGTACTCCGGCTTCCTAACACGGCATTTTGTTGTAAATGTACAGTTATCTGGTTTTTTGTTATGTGACATCTGGTTCATAGAAATGAGATAGAGTAATCATCAAAAAATGTCAGGTCCTGCTGTTTCCATACTCTCATATTGTTTACTTAGTTGCGACTCATTGTTATCTCTTCATACGTCCATCACTGGGCAAAATAATTTTTCAGTGCACTCTGTGTAATGAGAGACATGAACGGGTAATTTTGTTTCGAACGTTTTTTTTTTTCTGTTCAGTGCAACGTGGTATCGCCGGATGTGTCAGAGCTAAATGAGAATGGTTCCACTGCGCAAAAAACAAAAACGATTAAATAAAAATGCAGACGCCACACAGGATATTAAAGCATAAGGGCAATCCGCTTATCAAATACGGCAGGGCGGTCCAGATTGGAGTGAACTTAAAATTTAATTTATTTGATTTATTTCACTGTCTCTGGAGTTAATTTCGATGTATATGGATACTCGTATTGTCCGCTGTCGATACTCTAGGGAACTACATGAGCTGCCAGCCGCGTACCGTGTCGAAACTTCACGATCAGCGAACTGATGACTGTCTGCACAGGCCGTGAAATCAATTTGTATGTCACTTAAATACAGATCATGCATTATCGCGTTGAGTAAATAACCAGCTATTCAGCTGAACAGAGAACATACTTTTGATACTCAGTACATCTACTGTCCTGCTGTACAGACACAATACTTAAAATTAATACGTCACAGCCTCAAAGAAACATGAACACTAACAGTTTCCAGTACGGGAAACAGCCTTAAATGTCCTCGAGGTAGAAGGGGTACTGAATGTGTGGTCACAGAGCTGAAAACAAACGCGTTAGATTTTCTGAAATCCTGATTATAACTGTGTTTCATCCGCATTCAAACCTAGAACCCTGCCCTTCGCGCCCGTACTCTTACCGGCTGACTTTTTAGATTTACTGTAGTGAATAACTGTGACAGTCACACTATCAGACTATCTTCCACGCGTCGTCATTGACGATACTTTTGACAAAATTGTGCTTGGCCTTTTACATGAGAATGTTACTCTTAGAACATATGGTGTTGCACTTCAAATCTTCAAGTAAGTGCTCACGGGTGGTTAAAATTTTTTTCTTGCTTAAATGATCATTCTAGGGTCTGGACAGCTTTAGCTCTTCCGTTTCTTTCAACTTCGCGTTACGAGGAAACTTACTGTTACGCTACACACCGTTCCAATCAAAGGAAATGCCGTATGCAGAATCATTCGAGATATATAGCCAAATTTTCTTAGAAGGAAGTCAAAATTATGCACATTATAGCCCGTTCAAGCCCTCTAGATTACAATGTGTGTGTGTGTGTATGTGTCGTGGAATTGTCCTCGGTATAACAGCTTCGGAGCCAGCGTGTGGGCTTCCGGGACTGAGATTTGCCACTAACTAATGGTACAGAAGAATGTGAGCAATTGTGAACAGTTCATTGAAAGGACAATTCTTATCAGAATCGATGGCGAAGCAAGTTCAACAGCAATACTTGAGCTGTACATGCTGACATCACAAGCAAAATATGAAATGACTGAATTACACACTACCCTCCCATACGTCTTCCATCAGAAAAAAATGTAAATGTTGTACAGCGTTGTCGGCTGGGAGATGCCGCGGCGTGGGTTTAGCCGCTTGTGGGAAAGGCTGCTATCCGCACACACGGGGCACTTTCATTGCAGATACGTGAGAGATGTGTCGTATATGTATTTGTGGAGTGCTGCTAAGTGTAGTGGATGCGTGTATGGTGTAGCGTTATCTTTAAAATCTTATGGTGGTGATGACGATGAGACTAGAAAGAAGGTGAAACGCAGTGCGAGTAGCAGTACTCTCTTCTCGAATAGTACCAAGGAGGCCGCCGAATTTGAAGTCCCCATCCGATGAACTGATCACCATCAACATTGTGTCTGATGAAGTGAGAGCATGCGACAGAGAGCAGGCTTGGAGTTTAATCAACGACATTGGTGCAAAAGCTGGTGATCAGCAGTTCTGAGCCGCCACCTCTCCTCCCCTTGCCAGCCAAATACTGGCAGCCAAAACTTCGTCCTCCACCAGTTAGTTAGTAGTAGCACGAGTGGAAAGACCCTACCAAAGGAAAGGAAGGGACGAGGTTGGTCTTTAACGTTCCGTCGATTTCGGGATCGTTATAGACGGATCTCAAACCTTGATTAAGGAAGGATGTGGATGAAAATCAGGCAGTCCCTTTCATAGGAACCATTTTCGCATTTGTCTTGAGCGACGTAGGGAAATCATGATGGACGTCCTCCCGAATGTGAGTCCAGTGTGCCAACATCTGCGGTATCTCTTAACTTATCAGTGCTATAAGAGTTCATGATACATTACCTGCTATCAACAAAGGACTGAAGCTAAAACACTTTAACCAAAGTCAGAGCATGGTGGTCCTACAACTCGTTTTACCAGATTTGGAATGGTGTACTGATCTTTGTATACACTCCTGGAAATGGAAAAAAGAACACATTGACACCGGTGTGTCAGACCCACCATACTTGCTCCGGACACTGCGAGAGGGCTGTACAAGCAATGATCACATGCACGGCACAGCGGACACACCAAGAACCGCGGTGTTGTCCGTCGAATGGCGCTAGCTGCACAGCATTTGTGCACCACCGCCGTCAGTGTCAGCCAGTTTGCCACGGCATCCGGAGCTCCATCGCAGTCTTTAACACTGGTAGCATGCCGCGACAGCGTGGACCTGAACCGTATGTGCAGTTGACGGACTTTGAGCCAGGGCGTATAGTGGGCATGCGGGAGGCCGGGTGGACGTACCGCCGAATTGCTCAACACGTGGGGCGTGAGGTCTCCACAGTACATCGATGTTGTCGCCAGTGGTCGGCGGAAGGTGCACGTGCCCGTCGACCTGGGACCGGACCGCAGCGACGCACGGATGCGCTCCAAGACCGTAGGATCCTACGCAGTGCCGTAGGGGACCGCACCGCCACTTCCCAAGAAATTAGGGACACTGTTGCTCCTGGGGTATCGGCGAGGACCATTCGCAACCGTGTCCATGAAGCTGGGCTACGGTCCCGCACACCGTTAGGCCGTTTTCCGCTCACGCCCCAACATCGTGCAGCCCGCCTCCAGTGGTGTCGCGACAGGCGTGAATGGAGGGACGAATGGAGACGTGTCGTCTTCAGCGATGAGAGTCGCTTCTGCCTTGGTGCCAATGATGGTCGTATGCGTGTTTGGCGCCGTGCAGGTGAGCGCCACAATCAGGACTGCATACGACCGAGGCACACAGGGCCAACACCCGGCATCATGGTGTGGGGAGCGATCTCCTACACTGGCCGTACACCTCTGGTGATCGTCGAGGGGACACTGAATAGTGCACGGTACATCCAAACCGTCATCGAACCCATCGTTCTACCATTCCTAGACCGTCAAGGGAACTTGCTGTTCCAACAGGACAATGCGCGTCCGCATGTATCCCGTGCCACCCAACGTGCTCTAGAAGGTGTAAGTCAACTACCCTGGCCAGCAAGATCTCCGGATCTGTCCCCCATTGAGCATGTTTGGGACTGGATGAAGCGTCGTCTCACGCGGTCTGCACGTCCAGCACGAACGCTGGTCCAACTGAGGCGCCAGGTGGAAATGGCATGGCAAGCCGTTGCACAGGACTACATCCAGCATCTCTACGATCGTCTTCATGGGAGAATAGCAGCCCGCATTGCTGCGAAAGGTGGATATACACTGTACTAGTGCCGACATTGTGCATGCTCTGTTACCTGTGTCTATGTGCCTGTGGTTCTGTCAGTGTGATGTATCTGACCCCAGGAATGTGTCAATAAAGTTTCCCCTTCCTGGGACAATGAATTCATGGTGTTCTTATTTCAATTTCCAGGAGTGTATAAATGTCACGTCTTGGCTGACTGACTCGTCATCGCCCAACCCAAACCACTGAGGATGTGAACGTGAAATTTTGAGGAATGATGATCTTTCATTGCAGGTATCGTTTAGGAAAAGATCGTTCGAAATTCCACTGCTAAAAGTGTGAGATAGTTTTTAAGCAAGAATATCGCAAATCTGTCTCAACAGCGACGTGTTTTCAAAAATCCTTTCATATCCTGTGTTCTTTTATGTCTGAGAAACCATAAACACACTCCAGAAAATATGTAAATTGAGTCAGTCTATTAGGGGGCAAAGTAGTGGGTGAAAGTTTTCTTGGCAATAAATCGTTACTAAGATACTAAAGTGAAATACTAGTTTTCATGAATATACCTTTTTAAAATTCCAACGCTACTAAGGTATTTTTAAAGTATGTGTTTCATTGTTTCCGGAAACTCGAGACCATAAAGGAGCGAAATACGGGATAAAAAAATTTATGAAACTGTTTCATTATGAAAGCATTTCATAAGCTTTATCTATGGAACGTTGGCTCCTTTGTCATAAATGAAAAAGTATCTGTTTTATAGTTTTTGTAAATTCAACACCTAAGGGGGTAAAATAGGGGATCAAAATTTTTAACAAAGTATTTCCTTATATTACAATAAATTTAAAACTGAACCTGTGAAAATAGGTATTTCACTTCTCAGTTAGTTCCATAGAAAGATACATGGAAATATGTGTTATGGGATGAAGCTGTCACCGTAAGTTCACAAAAGGCATAATTAAAAAAACCGTGGACTACAGCTACCTGAATCATTTTTTGCTTAGAAATACATCCGGAAAACAGCATGCTTCTCTGTACTTAATTAGCGTGAAAAGCTTAGGTGCTGTTGTAGTTTGTGGACAATATAAATACAAAAAAAAGTCTGTGTGAGTGACGCAACGGGGACCAAGCTAGCAATGTATAATCAGCATGCAACCTGAACAATTACTGCAGTTCATCAGAAGTGTCTGTTGAAGTTACATCGTTCCTGTGCAGTGTGCAGTATTTATTTAATATTAATGCTTTCTTTAAATCAAATTTTCAAGTCCATTAATATTTATGTAACTGTAATATAAAATTTCCTTTCATAATGGACGTACAATATTTTAGGTTTTATTTCTTTATTATTCAAAACAGCAAATTCTAAACAGTGCCCTCAAATGACGATGCTAGGACTAGTTTTTTAAAAATTTCATGGTTCGTTAAATCATATAGATGGAGAGGGAAAGGGGCAGTCGATAGTTGAAAAGTTATTATTTTATGATTATAGAATAAGCAGCTTAACACCTTATGATTAAAGAAATTAATACTGATCTACTAGTACTACCGCTCGATACTCACGATGCAGTCGATGACGAAGGGAGTGGTGTCGAAGAGATGTTACAGCTCTTTTGGTGATGTTATAGGTTCCGCCACGTGTGCATGAAAATGAAAAAGATGAGAGTTTAGGGTTATGAAGACTTGGTCTCTGGTAAGCAAGCACCTTTACTAAAGTCAAAATATGCAGAAGACAATCAAAATTATATATCCTTGAAAGAGTGCAGAAGACAGACTGCTGTCACATATTTGAACAACGCTGATGGCACTCAAATGACTTTACTGCGAAGTATAATACACAACTAAAAGGTGCACCTTACATATAGACGAGATAAACAAAGAAGACGCGAAATAAAACATTGCACAACCAAACCACGCACATAATGATAAATCCGAAGGTTCTGTGTTGTGTGTTGTGTGTTTTGACATATTCCATATCCAAATGTAACCAAAATTTTGATTTGAAAGATTTCTGTAATCAAATTATTTTGATTGCAAATATGTTAGGGGATTTTCTCTGCCTCGTGATGACTGGGTCTTGTATGATGTCTTAACGTTAGTTAGGTTTAAGTAGTTCTAAGTTCTAGGGGACTTATGACCATAGATGTTAAGTCCCATAGTGCTCAGAGTCATTTGAACAAATATGTTAGAAGAGTCTGTTACAATGTTGATATGTCTTTATTTTCAACAGCTTTAATAACTGAAAATGAAAACATTGAAAAAATGTTGGAACCTGTGAAAAGTTCAAAGTCCTAAAATTCTTTACTCCGAATTACAGCGTCCTTACATGAGGACGGCCTTTACCTTGTAATCCAAGAGGAAAAATCAAATGAACGAGATGAAATCTTATTAGAACGGTTAAGAATGGATGTTAAATTTTGATTAATTTATAGCACAAAATTAACCTTACTGAGTCCAAAATTAACGTAGTCTTCCTTGCGTTCAGTTCTGTTCCGTAAGTGTGGTTTTCAAAAGGTCGTCTGTTTCATTGAGGAAACAGTCCGCCATTTACGTAGTAGGAGGCAGACTAAGTTATGTTTCGACAACCTTCAAGTCGTCTCAGTTTCACAAAACATCACGATATTCACTTTTGTCTCTGAAGGGAACTCACAGAATCAAATCTTGACTCCCAATTCTTGCGCAACCGAGATAAAGTTTCCGACATTGTTTAAATTGACAGGCCATAGTGGATACGCAGATATATAGTGGAGATCGTCACTCTTGTAGCATGTATATTAGAACAAGGGTATCACTTTTTAAAAAACAAATGGTTTTAATATGCCTAACTGCGCCAGTGCATTTCATAAAATACAGAGCACAGTTTTTGCACCGTACATTTAATATATTCATAAAATGTTATATGAAAACTGACAGTATCCAGGATAATATTTTACAGTTTGTTACCAATTACGTATCGACGTCGAAGATACTCTATGTAATGAAACGAGAAAACAAAAGAGCAAGATACATCCATAGACAAAATTTTAATTAAACACAAACGTACATAAAAATCCTGCGTTCTAGTATGTCGCACAGAAATCTTTACGATAAGGTAAAAGTCATTTGGCCGCGTACAGAACAGTAATTGTGTACTGATCGAATGAAAAATGACTACAAGTACAGTAGGGCAGAGAATCGGTAACGCCAGTACTAAGTACCCATCGCTATGAAATGTTCAGTGCGGAGTGCAACGTGTAGACGTAAAAAGTCGACTACTATCCATACTAACTCACAAACGCCTCACAAGACATTAAGTAGTGCGTACTTTTACAGATAAGCGTTAAAGTAATGTGATTAGCGTCAAGTATTATTTTCAGTTAGCTTACGCATCTAAACATAAAGGAAATGAAATACATGATACTTTCTGTTTCCAAACTGTGGTAAAATTTTTAAAAGACGGTACTGCATTATAGTGAAACCACGACTACCTATGAAAACAGGTAAATCTCTAGAGGCTTACTGATAAACTGCTACAAACCGCATCATGCTAGTTCTGTGACACAAAAGCAATTCTATACTATAGAGAGAATCTGGTGAGGAGAAACGAGATGGCACAAGTAGAAAGCCGAGGGGCTGTCACATTTGCTGTATTGTGGCTTAAGACTTTCCTTTTTCTCCGTCTCCACAAAGAAATTAGTTTTCATCCCCATTCGGAGTCGCCTTTGTTGGTTCTACTATATGTGTGCGTGCGTTTGTGTGTGTGTGTGTGTGTGTGTGTGTGTGTGTGTGTGTGTGTGTGTGTGTGTGTGAGGGCCCCCATTGGTTGTCGATTCAGAGAATGACTGTAGCTACACGCCTGCAGCATTCATCAAGATACTACCAACGGTATCCAGGAGAATTAGGTTCAAACGTTTACACACGCATAAAATTGGGGCCGTAAAACATTTTACCCATTACTGCTACGATGTATGCTGTGGCTTTCTACACGATATTTCCCAGTGAGCTCCCATATCAAGTGCATGGAGACATCATTGAACATAAATGTAAAGAGAGCTGCCATTCCCAGAATAATGAAAATATTTCAGCCACCAGTAGCCATCGCAAGCCATGGTACAATTATGTACTGTAATGGATTACATGGCTGTATGCATACTGTTTCTACAAGAGATATGGATTATCCTTGATTATGGTATGTGGCTCCTGATTTGGCCGACAGGTCTAATTGTGTAATTAGTGCAATTCGCGGGGCATTTGGATGTGACATAGGCCTCATGTTGGACTGCATAATCGTCGTCAAGGTTTCAGGCGAAAACGAGCAATCAGGAGACAGGAAGACCGCTGTATTGTGCACCGAGCACATCATAACCCTCCCCCCGGGTTACGGGAATTTCTTTGCCCGGGTACTGGGTGTTTGTATCGTCTTCATAATTATCATCATCAATCTTTAACGCGGCGACATTGGACTGTGTAAGAATTGGGACTTTGTACAGGTGGTGGTTACCGCGCACTTGAGCGCCGCTAAAAGCAGACATTATCGTAACCCTTTTACATACAAGTAACGGACTCCTCTGTGTCGCCCCACATCACTGGTCGGAAGCTAGCGGTTGCCTGACTAGGGAATCTCCGGCCGAAGTGGCCGTGCGGTTCTAGACGCTACAGTCTAGAGCCGAGCGACCGCTCCGGTCGCAGGTTCGAATGCTGTCTCGGGCATGGATGTGTGTGGTGTCCTTAGTTAGAACTAATTAAACCTATCTAACCTAACCTACGGGCATCACACACATCCATGCCCGAGGCAGGATTCGAAACTGTGACCGTAGGGGTCGGAATCACTGTCACACGTGTAGGCTGCCAGTAGCTCCAAAAGACACAAACGGCTCAAATTTGTGTGGTGCCGTGATTGGGAAACAAGTACTGCTGATGAATAGCCTGTATGAACTGTGTGCGTGACATTGAGGTGCTCGAGAGGCCCGCAAGATACCCACATCTGTCGCTGAAAGAACACAGGTGGGACAGCTCACCTGTCAGCCCCTTGCAAGTGCCCACATCCGAAATACTGTGGAGCAGTTACAACAATTGTGGGAAAGTTAGCCTCAAGATAGAATAAGACAGCATTATGACATCATTCCGAATCGGATTTTTGCATGCATCCAGGCCAAAGGGGTGTTACGTCATATTGGTAAGTGGGCTCATAACCCCAAGTTCGTTGTAATTTTGACCCCGTTTTGCAGTCACTGAATAACGTCATATACGCTCTTATCCAGTGACGTTTTATTTCTTTTCTTTGTGTCCTTGTGGGACTTGTCATTGCAGGATGAACTGCGTGAAACAGTGAGTGTCCACTCTCTTCACATAGGAAAGGTTTCTTATCACGCCACCCTGACCTCCAATTTTGAATTTCTTGCAGTAATTTATTTCAGTCATAATTTTAGCCAGCGTGAGTGCCCCATTTCCATCAGTATGCGATTTATCCCCGCCTAAAATAAAACCACGCTGCTTCATGTCAGAGTATAACCGCTCTTTTAATTAAGAACAATATTACCAGGGATATTTTCACATAGCGGAGAGGTGGTCGATAATATCGGTAGTAATTAATAGCATTGAAAAAGCTTTAATTAAAATTATCGATATATAATCTCTCATCAGAATAACGCCCGCAACAAAGTAGCTCTTCAGGGAAGTCAAAGAGGGCTCAACGCTGCTACTTTTGTCTCTAAATCCTACTATATAGAAACCATGTGCAGGTATTGTTAGTTGTCTTGTTTTCTACGCTCTGAATAAGTCTACGTAACTGCGGCGTACGATATAACGGACGTTTCCGTGTGATATGCTACGGAAGGGATTAGGGCACTTCTGTTAAACTGCAAGATATTTGAGTATAGTTAACTTTAACGGTACAGACTTTTGCCGTAAGGTCACGGACTAAGATTATGTGAGAATCTGTATGCGCAAGAGAAAGTAGAGCTCAGTATTAACATCCCTTTGTATAGTCCACAGATCCTATTTCAATTACTCGGCATGTAACAGAATTTAAACTGAATATAAGAACGAAACTGGACACAGCTTTGTGAAAGTAAAAACGTACGAAGTTTGAATGACTGTCACTCAAAGGTATCATAACAAGGACTATGGTCCATTACTATACATCGATAAACTATAAAAATCACGGATATTTTAGATATCGTAATTGCTGAGAGAAATTGTAGGATCAAACCTACGTTTCCCTCTATACAAAACGGAATCTTTCATAATCTTTTAATTATTATTGAATGCTGTTAATAAAAAACTAAAGTGATTTCCGTAATTACATGTGCATTAGTATATAATAAGTAACATCCAAAGACGATATTAACTATCTTGTCTTCCGTAACGCAGCAACAAATGGTGTGTGAGCAACCGAGCAGAAAGTTAACATTGATTACTATATTAAAACGCGAAATCTGGTCGCCGTTACACTGAAGATGTTTGTGACTGATGTAAGATCTTGATGTTGTTATCTGTACCTCAGATGGAGCAGAGAAGTCTACGGCAGCAGATCGACCGAGGGTGACTACAAGAGGAAGGATTTAGGGGGAATCTCTCACCAGTGAAGACCGTAAACACTAGGTAGGTGTCATACAATGTGATAAAGTCAGGTACTTCCGCAGGAATCACTAGATATCGATTCTGAGGCATTTTGCTACTTGGTTTAAACTGTAAACTCACGCCACTTTCATTGAATACTAAACGTAAGGTAATAATATTAGTCTTCGTTCGATGTGTCATAGTTCGAATTTCTACACAGGATATTATTCAAACCGAAGTCCTCTATAGGTGATACGTCTCGTGACAGAGGTTCAGAGTATCAGCGATGTAATCTTTGGTTGTCAGTAGCAAGGTCGTTGCTAGTGTACCATTCAGCGAGAATTAAGCGAGAAAGTCGGGTGTTGGTAATGCGACTGAGCGGTTTGGAAATAACTAGCAGAACACAGAGATGCAAAGGCATAGGATGTTGCTTTTTGGAAATATGATTTTTTTAAATATTGATTTGCTCCATTACTTTCTCGCACCTAATTTAGCATGACTTAAAAAGGCAAATATTTAGCACGAGTTTTTCTTTATTCACTCGTGTCACTTTGAAATCAGGCGCTGAGTGTGGTAATATATGCCATCTCCGACGTGAGAGCAGCATGACACGTATTTTGCCTCTGAGCTCTCGACCGACATTACTACCTCCACTCTCGCAGGCAGACCTCGTCTCACAACAATGATTAGAATCGTGCTCCCATGTTTAGTCCTCACATTGTTACTGTCGATATCTGAGTGCTTATTTATTTCCTATTTTACACAATGCAAAAAATTGCGTCAGAACTCTCCATTACCTTAAAACGATATAGCCAAATTAAAGAAGCGACAGGGAGGGTGAGAGCGTTAAGAATTTGAATGGGACATATGTACAAATAGGAGAAAAGGAGCTAAAAGTTCTTAATTATGAAACATATAAATAAACATGTAGGTTAGACAGTAAAGACAGTTTTCACGAAGAGTATAGAGAAACATTTCTTACTTACTAAAAATGTTCAAGTATTTAAACAAAGTACATAAAGATGTAGAAGTTCTATTAAAGATAGAAAGATTAATCATTATTGGTTCAATTATCTTGAGACAGTTTTCGGAACCTTTTAAAATAAGTAATTAGGCAAATTTAAATACATGAAAATTTCAGCCTGTAAAGTTTAGAAAAATAACGAGAAAAACATGTAGATTAAATAGGGAATGTTCACTGCACACGGAGTTTCGTATTGTTTTGCACTTTGCTTCTCCTCTCATATTTCTAAAAGTGTGCAGCGTCGTAAACTGTGTGTGGAGGTGTGTTTACACTGAGGTGTTTGTATCCTTTGCTGCATGATTCTACGAACTCTAGCCTATATATCACAGTGTCTCTCTCACTGACACCTTTACCTTGAGAAACAACGTTTTTGGTTACAAAGTGGCTTGTATTGTTAGTGTCCTTTCACTGACAATGTGCAATTGTGGCTCTCGAAGGCAAAGCTCAGCACTGGTTGCTGATGGCCACTCAAGAACAGATATCTATTGCAGGCATCTGTCATTATGACAGACCTCCTTGGTTGCTACCATCATTGGAAGTGACACATCGTTGCAGACATCCCTTGAGCATGCGTATGTTGTAATTTGCTTGTGTTCTGGCAGATTCCAGTTACTTGGTACTCTACAGACAGAAAATACTTAATCGAAACAACTTTACAAACATTTTCACTTATTTCTATAAACATAAGTGCAACTAGCTAGGTAAGTAACTGACCATGCAGCTTATATGAATGAAAGTTTATAAATTGTTTCATATGACACACAAATATATTAACATGAATCTAAAGTTGTTGTACATAGGACTCATATGTGTAGCATTATGAGAACTGTTGGATTACTAATTAAGAAACTTGTTCATGAAGTTTACCTTAGTAAACTATAAACTAGAAATTGAGTGTTAAGTAATTCCGCACAGGTATTGTCTGCTTATAATATAAATTGGTTATAACATAAACATGAAACAAAGTGTGCTGCATTGCACAGTGTTAGACACAAAAAATTTATGTTGTCCAAGAAATGCTTTGCATATTGCAGCATTATAAACGAAACGACACAAAAATATTATATTGCATAACAACTGCTTTGTATATATGGACATAGAATTTGCTGCTTGAGGCAACTACATGCAAGAATGTTAATCCTATATTGAATAATATCGTACTGTTCTAGCAGTTAAGTACTTAAGTAAGGTACTTAAGTAAAACACTAATATATGTCATTGTCAAGATTTTTAATCAATATGCGCCAAACACTTCCTGTGCAGAACAATATTTTTTATCAAGACATTAAGGTTCTTAAGTTATTTGTATGATCACATGATCAGAAGTGCACTTTGTTGGGGAATGCAGGTACTATTCTACCATCACCCTAACTACCACGAAGCACACGAGAATCTACATTACACACACTGATTTTGCTGCCTTATATCATCACTGGGTTGCCAATCTGGAGCTCTTGCTTCGGTTGTCTGCTTCGAAAATTCGGAGGAGAATGATAATGACTGTTTATCTGACTAGAAATTGCCCAACCTTGATTTGCGTGCTATGACTATTAGATGACAAATCACATTGATTGTTGTAGCTACTTGGTGGATGGTTATCAACGTTATCAAAGCTATACTGATTTGCATGATTAGAATGCATGTTTTAGGAAGGATTGTTTCCCTGCAAACTGTTACTGTTATAATAATTGTTTCTTCTATTACCTTTGTTTCAAAAATTTTTCTTACTATTATTGTGACCACTCTGGAACGTTCCATTCTGTCTGTTTGTTTGGAAATTATCAGAGTGACCACTGAATTGTTGTTTAGATAAACTATCTTGATCATAAAGCGTTTGCTGATGGTGGTGTTGGTCGTAAATGTTGCAATTGTTTGGACTACTGCTAAAACCTTGCATATGCTGATTATTTGCAACACTTGGCAAGGAACCCACAGTTTACGCAGAACAATCATATTGCTATGCATGAGTTCCGTTATTATAATGGTCATTGAATTGGCCATTATTACCCTACTGATTCACAGAAGCTTGCGTTTGCCTATTATTTCTACTTTTGCTATTATTAGAGCCCTGTCTATTGACATGATTGTCGTCATCATAGTTCATTTCTTGCAAAATACTTTTGAACTCATCAATACCGTCTTTGCATCTACTAGCTACAAGGACACGTTTTATGTGAGTGGGCAGTTTTATTACGCAAATATCGACATGTTCTATTGAATTGTGCGGATTGTCTAAACACTGGTTTCTAAGCACCATGTCCTTTAAAGTACAACATTGGAGTGGTAAATTCTGATCTTCCGAACGGTTTCTCGTTTAATAAGGTCGTTTTTAAGCGTGACTGCGTTTTTGCCGTCAAAACGAGGTGTTGAATGCATTCAGTAGCGCTACAAGGGCGATTTGCAGAATTTCTAGAGGCAAGATCATTTTCCAAACAACAGCACATGAATTCCATCTTGTTTTCAATCGGCCATTCAGGGGATAAAAAATAATGGAATTTGTCAAGCCAGGCTCTTGCGTGTATTCCTCTACTAGCAATATTAAATGTTCTAAATTTTCGTACCTGAAGGATGTGTTTGTAATCGATCCTATCGTCCCTTATTGGTTCAAAATTGTGGGGATAGAATCTCATCGATTAGTCTGGTTGTTGCGTGTCGTAATGGTAAGGTTGATGGACACTAGTGCAAATGCGTTCTGACTGAGGCTGCCCTCTAATGTTTTCTCCTATCTAGTCGTTGGGGACCTGACCTCTGACGCAATCCGATTGTTGCGTAATTTCACGATTTGTTTGCGCTCCAGTAGCATCTGGAATTTTTTGAGCGTTAAGAATTTTTCGTTATAAGAAATTTAATCCTTGTTTTACTTTCGCGTTGAGGACTTGCCTTTCCTGTACACGTTTCATTATTAAATACTATTCCATTTTGGAGTATATAGGGGCAGTGATGTCAGAGCTTGCATCTACATTGTTTGAAAAGTCTCTAACTTGTGCCGTTAGGTCGTCAGTTTCCTGAGATATTGTGCCTAATTTCCAGCCGCTGTGGCCTAGCGTTTCTAGGCGCTTCAGTCCGGAACCGAGCTGCTGCTACGGTCGCAGGTTCCATTGCTACCTCGGGCACGGATGGGTGTGGTGTCCTTAGGTTAATTAGGTTTAAGTAGTTCTAAGTCTAGAGGACTGATGACCTTAGATGTTAAGTCTCATAGTGCTCAGAGCCATTTGAACCAATTTGATGGTCGCTGAAATTTTCTCGCCAATCTCCTGTACCTTTTTGATGTTATACTGGCCGTTTCCTATTCTTTTATCTGGATGCACCTTGCATTTTATACGTTTTGTGTCGGATTGTTTTCATATCCAGTTACTTCTACGTAAGTTATTTTTATTTTTATTATTATTATTATTATTATTATTATTATTATTCTTTTCACCTGCGTAGTCTTTAAAGACAGCATCATGCCTCTTCCTCTATGAAACGAGAAAGCACTCTATTTGAAACAAACAGAGAATCTGTTAATACCAATGACGCGTTTCACCCTTTTAGGGTATCAAGTAATTTTTTGTGGCATTGCACTTGGCAAAGTTCTTTCTTTAGCTGATTTAGTGTGTCTCTGTACTTTAATATCGTCATTTTCCGGTAGTATCAAGTGTCTCCTGTCACAATGTAACTCACGAAAATTTGT
This sequence comes from Schistocerca gregaria, assembly GCF_023897955.1. Lineage (NCBI taxonomy): Eukaryota > Metazoa > Arthropoda > Insecta > Orthoptera > Acrididae > Schistocerca > Schistocerca gregaria. The sequence goes on from NW_026062099.1 coordinate 230,919, forward strand.
TAAACTGACTAACATCAGTCAGCAACAGCCAGATCTTTCAGAGGTAAGCACAGTATTTCAAAATTATCTTCAGGAACCGCCCAGGTAAAGCTCAGTTTGAATCTCGTTTTTTATGCAGACATTCTTACCCTGGAGTGTTACGTTCATTCACCGTTAAAATTTCATTAAGTAAGGCTACGTGCATAAATTTACTGGGCATTTTCACAGAATCGTTTACGATAATTATTGTTTCAAAGTTTAGTTGCTAATTTTTTCCTGTGTTAGTTTCGTGTGTTGGAATTATTAATCACGTAGAGTGACGTCACGCAATGTAGCACGGTTCACGTCACTGCACGATATAGAATTTCACAGAACAGTTTTAGTACACGGATTTACGTTTCCTAATTATTTTTGATAACACAGTTTGAGATGGGTTCGGCTACTCCTTTCACCAGACACACGTACTGTTGACTGGTAAGTAATGCTGCTCGTGTTCTGACGTAAAAACACACACACTCACGAAAGTAAAGAAACCAGTTTTCATACACAAAAATATAAACAAAACTGCTACACTTGGCGAACCGTCTGCCTAGGATGAGCGGTTTTAGGAATTTTCTGAGATTTTCGTAATCAGTTGAAGGTATTGTGCCGATAGTGAAGCTAAAACTATCACTTTTTACAACAACATGCACGCACTCTGCTTTGCTTGCTAATAGTAAATATAAGAATTATGTACATTTTTCTTCATGTATTATTCTTTGTATTTTCATAGTTTGTGCTTTTTTAGATATTTTAATGGGTTTTTACTTGACATTTCGTAAAAAGAAATTATGTAGAGTGAGGTGACTGTAATGATCATACGAATTTTTGTTTGATATACGTAGGACTTTAATTAGTTATCGGGGTTTATATTACTAATTCATTATCTGGAACAATTTTTCTTTGCGTGGACAGTTCGCGACTGAAAGTTTCATTTTTGTGGATAATAGAAATCTTAGTGTTTAGTGCCTTTTTGTCACAAAAATGAAATAACAGTTAGCAACACTAGATCCAGTGCTCATGTGAGAGGAATGACGGAAGTTCAAAACGAGGATTATGCACTGGGTAAAATTAATTTTGTCGAAAATTTATCACAAATCAGTAACAAAATTGAAAATTTCAAAAACCTTATAGAATTGCAGGCTCAAACTAATTCATTCATGAATCAAAGTAATAGATTCGGCCCTATTACTGGAGGTTCGGATGGAATACCACTCGCAGTCTTCCTCAAATCCAGACATGGCGACTTATTTGTTTTCAATTTCGCTTTGTAAACTGTATGTCATTGGCCCCTTACTCAATCTGCATTTATTGTGAACCTCTCAACCAGCACAAAGCAACCGGAAAAAAGCGCAGGTGACTCTATATAAGACTGGTAAAAGACCGGACCCACAAAATTAGAGAACTATATCCACAACATCGATTTGCTGCAGAATCCTAGAGCACACTCTGAGTTTGAATATAATGAATTTCCTACAGATCGAAAAGCTCATGTTGACAAATTTGCACGGCTTTGAGAAGCATCACTCGTCCGAAATCTAGCTCATATGGTATACTGTGAACTGTGGATGAAGGGCAACAAACTAATCTCCGAAAAGCATTCGACACGGTGCCACACTGCAGACTGTTAACGAAAGTACGTGAGCACGGAATAGGCCCCCAGATATGTGACTGGCTCGAAGACTTCTTAAGTAGTAGAACCCAGTGAGGAAGGTGTCTAAGGTAAGTGGCTGTTGGCTGACGCAAGATAACCTATAAAAAATTTGTAGTTGGTGTTATGAATAGCAGCTGCAGAAAAATGTTTTTCCTACTCATACGCATTAACTCACAAACATGAAATGTTCGGATGCAGCATTAGTAGTGTTCTTCTTGACAGTCATGTCTTTGAAAGGTATGGAATGGAACGAGTTTGTGAGGATTGTGGTAGGGAAGGCGAATGGTCGACTCCGGTTTAGTGGGAGAATTTTAGGAAAGTGTGGTTCATCTGTAAAGGAGACCGCATATAAGACGTTGGTGCGACCTGTTCTTGAGTACTGCTCGAGTATTTGGGATCTGTATCAAGTTGGATCGAAGGAAGACATCGAAGCAATTCAAAGGCGAGCTATTAGATTTGTTACCGGTATGTTGCATCAGCATTCAAGTGTTACGGATGTGCTCTAGGAGCTCAAGTGGAAATCCCTAGAGGGTAGACGACATTCACTTGGAAGAACATTACTGAGGACGTTAATGAATCCGGCATTTGAGGCTGTTACCCTTGACGCTGCATCGCAGACAGGAGCGCCTGCGATGGTGTAAACGACGAACCTGGGTGCACGAATGTCAAAACGTCATACATCGAATGAATCCAGGTTCTGTTTACAGCATCATGATGGTCGCCTCCGTGTTTGGCGACATCGCGGAGAACGCACATTGTAAGCGTGTATTCGTCTTCGCCATACTGGCGTATCACCCGGTGTGATGGTATGGGGTGCCATTGGTTACACGTCTCGGTCACCTCTTGTTGGCATTGAGGGGCACTTTGAACAGTGGACGTTACATTTTAGATGTGTTACGACCCGTGGCTCTATCCGTCATTCGATTCCTGCGAAACCCTACATCTCAGCAGGATAACGCACGGGCCTTTCTGGATACAGAAAATGTTCGACTGCTGCCCTGGCAAGCACATTCTCCAGATCTCTCACCAACTGAAAACGTCTGGTCAATGGCGGCCGAGCAACTGGCTCGTTACAATACGCCAGTCACTATTCTTGATGAACTGTGGTATCGTGTTGAAGCTGCATGGGCAGCTGTACCTGTACATGCCATCCAAGCTCTGTTTGACTCAATGCCCAGGCGTATAAAGGCCGTTATTACGGCCAGAGGTTGCTGTTTTTGGTACTGACTACATTTTCACGCGATTTGGGTACACAGATCCGGAGAAGTCACACATCAGTTCTAGTATAAAATATTTGTCCAATGAATACCCGTTTATCATCTGCATTTCTTCTTGGTGTAGCAATTTTAATGGCCAGTAGTGTAGATGCACATAGTTGAGGAGCATATTGCATGGAAAATAGGAGACAGTTATGGAACGCAGATGTCACAATGATAATGATGACGATGGTTTACTACACTCAATGAATGAAATGTACCTATTAAGTTTCGTAGCTGTAAGGACTGATCTTACAGCGGCATCAGTAATGCATGTGTGCGTTATCTGCCTACCACTCGTACAATTAGAAATCAAATATGGTGCGTCCAGCTTTTAAGTCCCTCCACAGCAAAACGAACTGAAAATCGTGGTCTGCGGTGAGAATACGACGAGTACACCACAAAACCCGGCAGCATACTTACCTGCTTGCCTGCACTAGACAGTGAGTTGTCAGCCTCTTTGGCAGAGTGAGTTTGGCCGCTGGTGGCCGAGGCGAGGTGCCTGGGAGGAGGATTTTGCTGTGTCGACCTGGCCTCCAGCTGTGGAGCAGGCGGCCAACAGCGAACTTTGGGTGAATTAACGAGAGCGGCGGCGCTGAGCTGTAATTTAGCTGGCCGCGGGCAGCAGCTTACATCGGACGGTGTCCTTTGGTGGCGGCTGCGCCAAACGGCAGCTTGCACGAGTGCGAGGCGAAGGCCGATAGCCGATAGCCGCCTCTGGCACTCGTAGACTTGTTCTGCGTCCGCCACACGAGTTCCCGGTAACAAAGAGGACCATTTCATTAGAGGAGCCCTACAGTGCAGTTCTTGCCGGTACTCTACAAGAGGGCAGCGGCCGCTGCTCACCATTATTATTATTATTATTATTATTATTATTATTATTATTTTTTACCGCCAAACCTGTTTGATTAAAGCGCTTGCACGTCACAAACATTCACTGTTCTACATTTTTAGAAGCAAACGCTTCCACATTTACTTCGATGTAACATGATTGTGTTTTTCAAAGGATAGCCAGTAAGCAAATATACAATGGGAAGTAATTACCGTGGCTGCTCAAAGTGCTAACGAGGGAAGTGTGTGATCCCGAACGCTCAGAACCTCACGAAAATGTATAGCGCTGCACATGACATGAGAAAAAAACATAAACGACACATTTAACCAACAATCGGTTGTTACATCTTCTCACCCAGTCGACTGAGTTTTCAAGTTTCAAAATGTGTGACATATATAGCCGCATGTTTTGAAATGCATTGACTTAGAAGCTTAAATTATTTACACTGTCAAGGTACCATACGCCTTGCAAGGGAACCTCCCCATCGCACCCCCCTCAGATTTAGTTATAAATTGGAACAGTGGACAGGCCTTGAAAAACTGAACACAGTTCCACACAACTTCTTCCTGTTTTCTCGACTGATCTATGAAAAAAATAAGCAAAATATAGAAACTGAGCAGTTCATGTGCAAGATAGGCAACATCAAGAGTAACATGAGCTCAGCAGCGCCGGGTTCCCGTGGTTAGCGTGAGAAGCTGCGGAACCAGAGGTCCTTGGTTCAAGTCCTCCCTCGAGTGAAAAGTTTCCTTTCTTTATTTTCGCAAAGTTATGATCTGTCCGTTCGTTCATTGACGTCTCTGTTCACTGTAATAAGTTTAGTGTCTGTGTTTTGCGACCGCACCGCAAAACCGTGCGATTAGTAGACGAAAGGACGTGCCTCTCCAATGGGATCCGAAAACATTTGATGGCAAGGTCACAGGTCAACCGATTCCTCCACAGGAAAACACGTCTGATATATTCTATACGACACTGGTGACGGCATGTGCATCACATGACAGGAATGTATTGTCGACCCACCAAGCTTGTACACTTGGCGAAAGGGTAAAAAGATTCTTCTACCTTGCCCGATTTAGGTTTTCTTGTCGCACATAAACTGCAATAAATGAGTGCAACAGTTTCACAGTTTTCCCTCTGCTCTGTCAAAACAAATGTTTTTAACGTTTTCAAATTTTTCCGTTTAGGTGTAGCATCCCCGCACTACGTCGCAGTTACCTCGCATCGGACGGACGGACGGACGGACGGACGGACACACAGACAGATAAAAATTGTGTGAAAAATAAAAATTAGACTTTTCACTCGAGGGAATATTTGATCCAAAGACCTCTAGTTCCGCAGCTGCTCACGCTAACCACTGGACCACGGCGCTCCTGAGCTCGCATTACCCTTGATGATGCATATCTTGCGCATGGACTACCCACTTTGAACACAGATCAATCGAGAAAACAGGAACAAGTTGTGTGCAACTATGAAAAAAATAAGCAAAATATACAGTTTTTCAAGGCCCATCCACTATGCCAATTTATAACTTTATTCAAGTGTATCTCGTGATAAGACATTCAGTTTGTAGTATAAGCCATTCGCATCCAAGTTTTTGGAATGAGCGGTTTATATTCTAACAATGGAACCTCCCTATAGCACCCCCTTCAGATTATCACCTATTCAAAGTGTAGAAGAGCACCTTCGGTAATGCGAAGAAACAAAGCATCCCTATAATTAGACGGAATCCAAATCTATTTCAGTATCGTGTCTCATTACCATACTTACCTTTTCATAAATTAATTACCCTATCTGAACAACCAACTTTTTCTACTGATCTGTAGTGCTACACAGCTATCAAGTCTTCAAAGTTCAGATATGGTATTTCTACAATTGTGAAGTTAAGGGTATCCTGCCAAGCCTACACTCAGAAAAATAAAATTTCACAATTTAATTTTCACCAATTTTACGTAAGGAATAAGGTGGTAAACTGAGCACACTTGATTTTTAAATTAAACGCACCTAAGGTAATTATTGAATAGTTTAAATTGCGTGATTTGGTTGTTGTTTATTTTAAACATCACGATACAATCTTTTGAATTTACTGAAGACTGAGGCATAGACATCCTTGCAAAACAAGTAGCCAGTAATGTTCCAGTAAGGAAAAATAATTTACAATCCACAACGTGAGTGCAATATCAAAACAGTAGGACAATGGCACACTAACGCTCAACCGCAAAAAGTTCATTCAGAAACTGGTATAATAATTATTTACGTTCGACACAGGTCTCTATAGCTGATGGGAAGGACTTAGACAGATGCAGTGAGACAATTGTGATTTAGAGATCTAAAACAGGAAATAAACGATATTACCGTACATATCATAACATTTTGAAACATTTACATAAAATTTTAGAGAATGTGCCACATCTTTCCGCTAATCAACAGCATAAATCAATTTATCATATCAGTGTACCAGTAACTCTTGATTACACTGCGTTTTGTTACGATCATACATATTTAAACAGAGTACTAGCTATATCCAGGAAACTCCTACTCGTAATTTGTGTTTGCATTTATTTCACAACACCGTGACAACCCATATCTGCAAATAACCACTGTTAAAAGCCACATCAGCCACTTTAAAACAAAGTGAAGTCTGCGGCAAGATCACACCTAGGCGTGCAATATTTAGAGATTTCATAAAATCACTGTCGTCCACAATTTACTGCTGGCACCAACTTTGGAATCTTGAACGAAAGGAGTCACAATAATTGACACCCGATTTTTAAACATCAGATACAGGACCAATATTCATCCACACATGAAGGATGTGCTAGCCGATCTCACATGAGCAGTGTCAAGATATACCCAGGCAAGTAATAGCTCATCCTTTAGTTTTGATAATTATCATATTACAGAAGTTGACATGACTGTCTTAATGGGATTTCCGCGATCGTTCATCACATAAAAATTTGGCATTTCAGTCTTTGATCGCTATTTTTTATTTTCAATGACCGGTTTCTGTTAGACAAAGTTAAATATATAATTAACAAGAGAGACACACTTGGTGATAGACATATCTCAGCTTACAAAAAGAAGAACGTATTAAATGCCAAAATACCATATATAGCAGTTACAGAGCAACTTGTCAGTACAGAACTATAGGTTCGCTGTCATAACTAAAGTGAATTTTAATCTGTTAAAACCTTTTATCGCAGTTTTAGAGAAACCTGATTGGTAACAGAAAAAAGTGCACTCTACCTATAACATAACATACGCACAAATATTATATTTTTAACTTTAACAGATCTGAATATGGGCAGTTAGCCTGAAACCGGTCATTGAAAATAAAAAATAGCGGTCAAAGACTGAAATGCCATATTTTAATGTAATGATTGTTTTAATGGGATTTCCGCGATCGTTCATATCTAAAAGGTAGGAGACGAGGTACTGGCAGAAGTAAAGCTGTGAGGACGGGGCATGAGTCGTGCTTGGGTAGCTCAGTTGGTAGAGCACTTGCCCGCAAAAGGCAAAGTTTCCGAGTTCGAGTCTCGGTCCGGCACACAGTTTTAATATGGCAGGAAGTTTAAAATCAGTGCACACTCCGCTGCAGAGTAAAAATGTCATTCTACAATTATGTCTAGTTTTGATAAACTTGTCCCTAGTCAGGCTGTGGGAGATGTGAAAACAGCTTTCATAATATTAAGCTTAGCTTTAAAAAATAATTTAAAAATACATTTCAATAAGAAATGTTTGCAATTATACTGCTGTTATTTATCTTTACCCTTGCGTACTTCGGTACAACACATCTCATCCATGACTGTTCTGCTCTCTTCTTAACTTTTGTGGCTAAGACAGGAGATCAAATTAGGCTACATGGAGAAAGACGATCTCAATAAGCTAGCATACGATTTACATATGAAGTTAGGTAAACTATTGTCACCACTGCAGTTTACGCAAGTTGAATGAGAGTGAAGCAAGAATTCAGGTACATAGGGACGAAATCATAAAGAGACATAACAAAAAAGTTACTAATCTATGTAGATCAATAGCAAATGCTGAGAGGGAAACAAAACATATGTACATACTGTACTTTATCTATGACAGAACCGTTAACCTAACAGATACTGTCTTTTCTAATGAAGAGCAGAAGCTTTTGGATAAGGGGCTTAAGCATAATCCGAGAACGAACTTGCAACCTTCACTTCTGCGATCATTCTCTTGATGTCTCGATCTTGCATGTAGGGACGCTAAGTTATCTAAATTCCAGGGGACATGTATCGACATCAAAGCCAAAGAGATAATTTAATGCCAGAAAACATTACATAACGGTAAATGTATTGAACTGAAGTTAGAATCCAGTTTTCAGTTAATCACGGTTGCGTTGTTAGTGAAAGAAATTAAGTTAGATAAGGGCAGTACCTCAGTTGTGATTTACGAAAAAGATTATTTAGATAAGACAATGAAGTTTTTTCGAGGAAATGGAGTGAATAAAAATTGTATTGCTTCTAACCTTTAAATCTGTCTGAAACTTCTTTGTTAGATCTTTTTTGATTTCTTTAATTCCAAGTGAAAAAAGCTACAATAGTAAAGATGAATCCAAGAACACCAGAAGCAAGAGCGCAAATAAAGTTGCACAAGGAGAACAAACCAGTGCATGTTATTTGTAATGTGAAGGAAGCCGTTAATGGGCTTTTGAATAAGGCTTGGTATTTATACGCAGATTTTAACTTACGGTACAAACAACTTTACAACGTAGAAAATAGTGTGTGCTTCGCGATCGAAGTGAAGGACATTGCAATTCCAGAGAACGCCGTCCTAGCTTCAATGGATGTCGTAAACCTCTACACTAATATACCAATAGCGGAAACTTTGCAAATTGTAAGGAAAAACCTGATGAAAAGTACGTCAATGAGCATGGGTGAAATCGTCGAACTCGTGGATATGCTAGATTTTACATCGAGTTTTAATAGTTTCATATTTAACTATAAAGTTTTTATTTAAGATGAAGGTTTAGCTATGAGAAACTGTTCTCAAAGTCAGTCTATCAGGCATTTCAGCTGAAATTTTTATGAATAAGTTTTCAGCTCTGTTCCAGAAATTAAAGAGAAGTTAGTTTATTACATACTGTATGTTGACGTCACTATTTTATTATTCAAAGGGAAAAGAGAAGAAGTAGAAGAAATTACTTAAGTTTTAAACGAGCAGCATCCAAATATTCAATTCACGCTAGAAATAGAGAACAATGGGGTGATTAACTATTTAGATTTGACCGTCAGAAAGGAGGTGTTAGGCACGTTTTCGGCGTCTATGGAAAAGACACTTGTTCCAACAACATCGTAGAAGCGACGTCGCACCACCCGGCACAGCATAAAAGAGCGTACTTTCATGCAATGTGCAACAGAGCCCTGAGATAGCTACTAAAAGAAGATGAGTTGCAGAAAGAACTAGGTATTATTAAACAAGTAGCAGCAACTACGGATACAGGACACAAGGTGTTACCCGCGGATTTGTTCTTGATCTTGTTAAACATACGTGCATCAGTTACGATTCTAGGAAAATTAAAGTTAAGAAGAAGTTTGTCACCCTGACATACAAAGGGCGTGTGTCGGAAAGAATTTCTAGAAGCTTTCCAACAAACATCGCTGTGGCATTCCAGAATGAAGGGCAAATGGCACATAAACTAAGATATGTACTCCGGAACTGTTGTATTTCATTTGTTTAGTCGTTGCTGGTTTACAAGATCAAATATGCTGAATGTAACAGTTATTATATAGGACAGACGGGGCGGAATTTTGGAATTCGATACAGGTAACATTGCAGTCATAGCAATCGGACAGCATTTGGAGCACATGCAAAAGCTAGTAAACATGAAGTGAGTAACAGAGACTTCTTGGTGCTTTATGTAGCACCTCCATTAGTTCATTTATGTCTCAACGTGCTCGAAGAGATTGAAATATACGCTCATCAAAGTAAAACCCCAGGCCTACTTGAGCCGTGTGTACTTCCTTCTTTCCAATGCTCGTTTCCTGAGCGTCGTGTGGAACCAATATTTTTGGTAATCGACATTGTTTGGGAGCGATCGGGCTCTAGCATCTCGTTGCTGCCTTTTATTGCTTCGCTTCTATTTCGTTTTTCCGCGGTTGTTCAGGGTTGGTCTTTTGTGAAGATCTTTCGCTTGAACTCCCGCCCGCAGTGTACCCACTATCGATTGCCAGTTCTGTCTTTGGTGTACTTAGAATCCGTACGTTGGTAACACGACCGACACACGTGTTTACTGCGGCAGACTCTTTGGCCTGTACTATTTATGGGCGAGCGCGGTCACGCTGGAGGAAGCGCTATAAGGTCGACCCCTCCCGTTCTCCTCGTCAATCCCTGCGCTGCCAGAGGTGTCTGCGCTATAATGCACACCCAACAGCTGAATGCAGGTATTGCAGGAGGGAGGGGATTGTAGGTTAGGGCACTGCCGGAGGAAGTGCGTTTGTTTACAATGCGGGCAGGTGGGGGTCTCGCGGCAATCTTGCCCATCCCACCTACTCCCAAAAGTGTAAAGCCCGACCACCTCAGACCACTCCTGAACTCACTGTACCTGTCTGTCCTCTAGACGCTCCCACTCCTCCTGGCAATTCCCTTCGTCCTCGTCCTCCTCCCCCCCCCCCCCCCCCCACCGCTGAGGACATCATCAGACTCCTCACCATTGTCTTACAAAACGTCCACCCTTTCCAGCGCCCTCACACCCTTCAACAGGTCTCGCTCGCCGCCCGTTCCATTTTCCACTTGAAAGGGGCCTGGTTGTTGGAGTAGGTGGCATACATTTTCACCTTCTCCCGTCTTGACACCCTTGTCTAAATCCCTGTCATGGCGCGACAGCACCGTATCCTTTTCAACAACATCCGCTCCCTTGCTGCCAACAAGAACCTCTTCCTGCACACCCTTGCCACCCACCGCGTGGATGCCTTCCTCTTCAATGAAACTTTCCTCCAACCCCACCACACCGTCCACACGTCGCCCTACCTCCTTCACCGCTCCGATAATCCCCTCCCGATTGCGCGTGGCGGAGTTGCCATTGGTCACCACCGTCAGATCCCAGTACGTCTCCAACCTCTCCTTCCCGACCCCACCGAACACCTGATCCTTAGTCTCTTCTTCCCTGGCCTTACCGTCACCTGCGCCACCATCTATGTCCGCCCTAAAGTCCCTGTTCTCTTCGACTTCCTCTCCCACATTGACAGTACCTTCTCCTCCTACGTGATCGCCGCCGACCTCAACATCCATAGTCGTTCCGCCCCCAAGTTACGGCGGTGGCATCGGTTCGTCTCCTCCCTTCAAGGGGACCTCATCCCCATCCCCCAGCATTGGTAGCGACTATCTCCCTGTCCTGCTCACCGTTTCCGACGGTCGTCGCCCCCGCCCCGACCCTCACAATGACCCTCCCCCAAAGTATATCCATGACTATTCCCATGCCAACTGGAATGCCTACCGGGATACCCTATCCACCCAAGTCGATAGCCACCCCTTCACCTACCGCCACCCTGACGATGTAACTCATGCCGCCTCCTTTCTCCAGCAGACCTTGTCTGAGGCCGTGGAGGCCCACCATCATACCTTACCCCCACAGGCAGTCCTCCTCCTTCGTGAATCCCGTCGTCTCTACCTTGCCTTCCTCCACATGCGTGACCTGGACACACTACCACGCCACTGGCAACTCCAGCGACACATTTGTAATTTGCTCGCGGCCAAGAAACGCCGGGACTGGCGACATACATGCATCTGTTGGAAGGCTGACCAGAACTTCGACGAGTTGATAGGTAGGGTAGCATTCAGTCACCTTACTGGAACTAAACCCTCCCCCTACTATCCTCTCCTCCATAATGATCACCCATTCCCTGACACCCTTAGGAGGCAAAATGATTGGCCTCTCCGATGTATTTTCCATCCACGACGATCCCAGTTCGATTACTCCCTCTTCCTGGATGTCCACGATCGAACTGACACCTCTGTCCGTCCCCTAGCGCCTGGTTTCCAGTACTTGGACAACATTGCACACACAGAACTCAATGCCCCTATCTTTACACAGGATCTCATTGCTACACTCCGCACTAAACGCAACGTCACTCCTTGTCACGATCGTGTCACCTACTGTCACCTTCGTGAAGCTCCTGTCTCTTTCCTCTCCAGCCTGGCCAGGCTCTACAATGTAGTCCCGTCCACCGGTTACTACCCCGACCTGTGGAAAACCTCACGTATCCTGATGTTCCTTAAACCTCGTAAACCGCCATCCGCCATCTCCTCCTACTGTCCCATCAACCTTACCGCAGTCTTCAGCAAGGTCCTGGAATCTATCCTCACCCACCGCATCCATCAGCATCTCCATCAGCACTGCCTCCTTCCCATCACCCAGTGTGGCTTTCGACCATCCTTCTCTTCCGACGACCTTCTCCTTCACCTCACTCATCTCCTTTCTGAACAGCTTAATTCCTGTTGCTCTGCAATCTTCCTCTCCCTGGACCTCGAACGTGCTTATGACCGCGTATGGCATTCCGGTCTCCTCTTTAAGCTCCAAACCTTCGCCCTTCCCATTAATTACGTCCGTCTGATCGGCTCCTTTCTCTCCCGCCGTCCTTCCTACGTCACCATCCATAACACAGATTCCTACACCTTTTTTTCCCTCCGCCGGTGTGCCCCAAGGCTCCGTCCTCCCCCCTTCTGTTCCTTTTGTATATGGCGGACATGCCGCCGCCATCACCCCCATCCACCTTCTCCAGTTTGCCGATGACACCGCCTTCCTTGCCCCCGCCCCCACCCTGCAGCGCTCCTAACACATTCTCCGAACCCATCTTGACCGGTTGACCTTGAGCAACCACTGGTTGCACCAAGCGGTGAATCCCTCCAAAACCCAGGCGATAATTGTAGGCATAACCACACCTTCCTTCCGCCTCCTTGATTTCTATCTCACCGTCTATGGCCGTCCTATCGCCCTCACCCCCACCCTCAAGTACCTTGGCGTCACCCTCGACCGTCGACTCTCTTGGACCCCACATCTCCGGACAATCCAAGCCAAGGCACGCTCCCGTCTCCATCTCCTCAAGCTCCTTTCCGGTCGTACGTGGGGTCTGGACCCCTCCACCATACTCCACACCTATAAGTCACTCATCCGCCCTATCCTTTGTTACGCCCATCCGGCCTGGATCTCGGCCCCCGCTACCTTTTACAAATCCCTCCAAATCCTTGAACGCCATGCTCTCCGCCTCGCCTATCGCATCTGTCTCCCCTCCCCCACGTGGCTCCTGTACGATTTCATTCCATTGCCCCACCTCCTCCTTTTCCTTGAGAGGATACGGATCCAGTACACCTCACGCAAACTCGATCCTCCTCACCCGCTTGTCTCGCCCATCCGCCCCCGCCCCCGCCCCCGCCCCCGCCCGCTGCCGCGCCTGTATTCCCACGTCCCACCCGGTCTCCATATCTCTACCCTCCTTACCCTCTCCCAAGGTGACTCCCGCCAGCTCCTCTTCCCTGATGATGTCCTCCTTCCCTCCATATACCCCTCCTTACCAACTTTGATCCTCCTTCCCTCTTCTTGTCTCTATTCCTTTGGGCATCCTCCCTCCCTCATTCCTTTCTCTCCACTCCTTCCCCGGGCTCCTCCTCCAATCAATTGGCGTCTTTGTTCTCCCCTATCCACCCCCCCCCCCCCCCGCCCTTCTTCCCCTCTTGGCAGGTCCCCGGACTCGCACACGCTATGTGGACTTTCGCGCGCCGGATATCTTCGCCATCAGTATCTCGTGTGTGCCGTCGTGTTTAGTGTTCAGTGTTCACCGTCGCACTCCATCGTTCACCTTTGCCATTGCTGTCTTCCGTGTTTGTGCGTCGTGTCAACAGTTTCAAGTATGGACTATCGTCGAGTGTGAACGGCTCCGTGTTTGCTTTTCTGTGTCAACTGTTTTCTTGCCCACCGTTCTGTAATCTATGTGTAATCTTTCTGTTTTTTCTCATCTTGTATCCTCTGGCTGAAGAGCAGCATAGAACGCTGCTGACAGCCTGCCTGTTGTACAGGTTTTAAAATTACAATAAAGAAAGAAAAACACGCTGGAGGAGGTTGTCGCGCAGTGGCCTTCGTGTCTGCTCTGGTGACGTCGACATCCTGCCTTTCGCGTGCTGTTATCGAACCCGCCGGCCTGGTTGGGGCCCTCTGTCGGCTCTTCACTGGTTGTTCGCGGGAGATGGATGGCAGTCTAATCATCGCCTGCGTCGACGAAGGCAAACAAACAGTAACCAACATGGGGCGGTGGAGCCGCCGTTCGGCGAGGGTTGGAGTCCGGGAGCAGTTCGGCTGGGTCGGTTTCTGCCGGGACGGCTGGGGACGGCTCAGAGTTGTGCACAGCAGTCCCGGGCAAACGACGAAGTGCGCCGAGGGAAAGGAGGAAAGAAGTTAATTGTGAATGTTTGAAGTTGATCGTTCTTTGGGATTGAGTTCATCCGGTCGTCTTTCCCGCCTTGTGGCCACCGCTGTGGCAACCTTGTTCAGTGGTGCAATTCTGACAGTGCAGATTCCTCCACGCATCGTTGCTAACCTGTGTAGTGGTGTGTATTTTGGTAGTTGTTTGTGTGCGTTTGCACTTCTATGTTTTGGTAGTTCATCCTCCCGCCCTGTGGTTGCAGAATTTAGGTTTGGGAGTTAGTTCCTTGTCTCCCAAGGTCTAGTGCTGTATTATTAAGGTTAATTCTAGTTCAGTCTAGTGTTCTGTTAATCCCTCGGTGTATGTCTCCGCCATAGTATTTCCGCTGTATTCATTCTAAGTGAGTTGCACTGACAGTAGTTGGGGGATCGAGTCCTGTCACGGAGCTGATAAGGGGTCACCCTCCAACTGACAAGCCGAAACCAATGTGTTTCCTTATACAACGCTGATATGCCAATGTTAACCAACCTCCAACGCTACCGGGACCTAAAGAACAACATTGTGCTGATTAGGGAATGTTGTTACACGTTCTTGTTTTCATTTCGAAACCTGTATTTGTAAAGGCAACCGCATAAAGTAAGATCTGTTCTGAAGTTATACTGGATCTAGCACTTTTTGGTTTTGTTTTGATCCCGACTATTTGGGTGTCAGGAATATGGAAGCGTTGTTACTGTTTGGCTTGAACAGCGGATACGCGGCTAGTTTAGTACGTGTGTAGTGGCATGGCGTCCTAGTGAAGGCGTGCCCGGTAGATTGCTATTGTGTCTCCTGAAAGTGTAATTTCCACCTTACCAAAACCCCTTGTTAAAAGGGAGGAATGAAGAAAAAAAACCTTTGAAATACCTTCTATTTGCATTAACTACCTTACCTGTCGCTTATGTAAATATCTGCTCAGTGATGAAGCTAATGGGAGCACCTATTCTAAAAGTAACTAGCGCACTTCTGTTATGGTGGCCCTCGTGCCTATTTTGGTCCGAAAGACTTTATAAACAGGCTTACATGCTCCGTATCGAACTTCTGATGTTGTTTTTCGAGTGACTGTGGATTATTAAAATTTATTACAGTGCAAACCGTACTTACAAATTATTAATGTGATCGGTCCTAAAACTTTCGTATTACATTCCAGCCATAGGTTGCCCAGGTAGAAATTTTTAAGCCATGCTGTGTTGTGAATTCATGTATTTATGTTTAATCATTAATTAAATTCTCATTGCAATATAAATCTCTAAGCTTGGGTTTACCACATTTAAAGATTTAAGAAAGCGTTCTCTTAGCGCTTACTTGTGTTGTGTTATAATTTTTAAAAATAATAATACTAGGCGTTTTAGTTTATTAAATTAAAGCCTTCCCAATTCGAAAGTGGTGGCCCTCCCATTTTGGGCACTTGTAAGCATCAAAGCAGGATTTATGTATTGTATGTTATGAATAAATTATTTCTGTGTTAAATCACGTCTGATATGTCAATTTCTTGGCCCCGTCCACACCTTGGTCGTAGTCTTTTAATATTAAAGATGGCTGGGTGTTGTGTGATGTCCTTAGGTTAGTTAGGTTTAAGTAGTTCTAAGTTCTAGGGGACTGATGACCATAGATGTTAAGTCCCATAGTGCTCACAGCCATTTAATATTAAATGATCAGATCACCGTTCCACTACTACTTAATGAGCAAAGTGACTTTATGCCAGGAGTTATGAGATTTTTAAAGACCTGTTTTGGGCTTACTCTCGAATGCAACAGCACGCTCCAGAAAGAACCAGCTGCAGCGCAACGGCCCTCAGCGTACTGGCGGCGAGGTGAATTGAGTGCGGCGGACGAGGACTTTATTTCCGTACGTCAGGACGTATACAACGCCAGCCATCTCCTCGACCAATCAAAACAAAGAGGACACGCACATTTTCGAAAGAATATCTACATTAATTATATTTCTTAGTTCCTTTAAACCAAATTTTAAATTAGTGTAAATTGTTTCGGTTCATGGTCCACTCAAAATACATCATTTATGTGTTATTATTTCACCGTACATATTAATGGCGAATATTACTTTAAAAATTGTTTTATTAGAAATATATCTTATAGATAAAGGGCCCTTTTTACCGTTACCAATCAGGTTTCTCTAAAACTGTGATAAAAGGTTTTAACAGATTAAAATTCCCTTAGTTATGACAGCGAACCGATAGTTCTGTACTAACAAGTTACACTGTAACTGCTATATATGGTATGTTGGCATTTAATACTTTCCTAAATTTCTTTTTGTAAACTAAGATATGTCTATCACTAACTGTATCTCTCTTGTTAATTATATTTTTAACTTTGTCTAACAGATATGGAAATGGGCAGCAGTCTGAAACCAGTCATTGATCGCTATTTTTTATTTTCAAAGACTGAAATGCCATATTTTTATATAATTACTTCCATAACGATCTCGCAGCAGTACACCTGGGTGAATTGCTTCCACAGCACGGTCACAACCTGGATGCGCCTCATGGAATTGTTCCAGACCAGCAACAGAAAGACAAAGAAAGCTCCGAAGAATCTGCGTGTATGTAGCTACCAGCTAAACAGGCAGCTACAACCTGAAAAACCCGTCTTTTCCCCATGCTGGTGCTCGCCATTGTGCGAGCTCTATGCTGACGTGCTCGCCGCTGTCAGCAGACACTGTGGCCTATGTATTGTACTTTCATAGCTCATCACCGGTGCCGCGTTTGTCCACTGTCTTACACTGAAGCGCGAAAGACGATGATATAGGCATGTGTATTCAAAGACTGACATATGTAAACAGGCAGAAGACGGCGCTGCGGTAGGCAACTGCTATGTGACATACCAAGTGTATGACGCAGAAGCTAACCGGCCATTGTAGCAACAGTGACCGATCAATCAAGATTTAAGTGAGTGTGAACGCTGCGCTGTAGTGGGCGCGTAATGGGACACAGCATCTCCATGATAGCGATGAGGCTACAATTTTTCCATACGATCATTTCACGAGTGTACCGTGAAAATCAGGAATCTGGTAAAACATCAAATCTCGGACATCGCCGAGGCCGCAAAAAGATCCTGCGAGAACGGGACCGACGACGACTGAAGAGAATCGTTCAACGTGACAGAAGTGCGACCCTTCCTCGAGTTGCTGCAGATTTCAATGCTAGGCCATCACGAAGTATCAGCGTGCGAACCATTCAACGAAACATCATCAAGATTTCAGGAATGTGCCTCCGGCTCCTAAACCCCATATCGATGATCGCACTAAACAAATCTTTACGCCTTTCCTGTGCCCGTTGACACAGACATTGGACTGTTGATGACTGGAAACATGTTGCCTGGTCGAACGAGTCTCGTTTCAAACTGTATCGAGCCGATGGACGTGTACGGGTATGGAGCCAACCTCATGAATCCATGGACTCTGCGTGTAACCAAGGGACTGTTCTCGGTAGTGGAGGTTCTGTAATGGCATGGGGGGGGGGGGGGGGGGGGGTGCAGTTGGAGTGATATGGGACCCCTGATAGGATGCTTAAGTACGTGTCACCTGTCACGTCTAGATACGACTCTACTTGATCACCTGCACCATTCGTGTCTATCGTGCAGTCCGACGGGACTTGTGTGGTGCTGCATTGTCCTGCTAGAATTGCCCATGTCCAGAATTGCTATATAGGGGCTCCAGCAACGCTATTCTGAGTTTAAACACTTCCACTGGCCACCAAACTACCCAGACATAAGCATTATTGAGCACATATCTGGGATGCCTTGCAACGTGCTGTTCAGAAGAGTGCTCAACACACTGTTACTCTTATGCATTCATGGCCAGCCGTGCAAGATTCATGGGGTCAGATCCCTCCAGCAATACTCCATACTTTAGTTGAGTCCGTGCCAGGTCATGTTGCGGCACTTCTGCTTCCTCACGGTGGCACCACACGATAGTAGACAGGTGTACCTTTCTTTGGCTCTTCGGTGTAAAACAGGCGTATGCGTATCGCGCCCCTCGTCACGGAGTGCGTAGGAAGCTCCAGGCACGACAAGTCATGGCGCCGACGCTAGCGTACAATATTGAAGCTGATGGGTTTCTATCGGTATAAAGTGCTTCAAGCAAAGTGGCTCTAGTCCGATATGCCTATTGTTCCACTTTTTCACATTCGTCTTCACTTCTGCATTCAAGCAGTTCAATACCAAACGCATCACTAATTACTTCTTGAAACGATGATATTGTTATGTCAATGTGATAAAACACAGGTCATCAACTTTACTGTAATTTAGGTTTGTATATACCGGGTGATCAAAAAGTCAGTATAAATTTGAAAACTGTACCTCTCTATCTACATTACTCCGTGATTTATTCAAACTGACACATGCTTGGAATGACATGGGGGTTTTATTATAACCAAAAAAATACAAAAGTTCAAAATATGTCCGACAGATGGCGCTTCATCGGATCAGAGTAGCAATAATTAACGTAACAAAGTAACACAAAGCAAAGATGGTGGACATATAGAGCATTTCCTGTAAGGAACATCATCATTCCTCAGCAATAGCTGTAGTCGAGGAATAATGTTGTGAACAGCACTGTAAAACATGTCCGGAGCTATGGTGAGACATTGGCGTCGGGGGATGTTGGCTTTCGGGTTACCTGAAGTCGCAAGTGTATCGTGATCGACCGACATCTCTAGGGATGCTGAAAGAGAATAATCGCACGGACTAATGTCTGGGGACCTGGGAGGCCAAGCAGGACGAAAGTAGCGTGGAATATCGCATTCATTTGCCTGGAAATGGAATGTACTAGATTTCGTTAAGGTTTTAGGTAATGTACTTAATGATAATCAACATAATTATTCAGGAAGCTTTAAACATTTATCACACAACTCTGAGACCGCCACAGGTCTATTTAGGCCACCGAATTCATATAGGTGTATTTGAAAAGAACTGCAAAATCCATATCTCGTGCAAAAGACTTATGTGAATAAAATTTTGAAATACGACTATAAAAATCAACACGGGTGACCTCATCCTGTTTGGAACTTTAAATGGTGTACTGATGACAAAATCAAAATTAGTGCAAATTGAAGACTTTCAAAATCCAACGAAAATTTCTAAACGTGATAGCTCATCGTACTTGCCTTTAAAAAAGAACAAGTATTGGGAACTGTCTTGAGTGCCTGCATTAGTTAATTTTCCCCGACCATAAATTTCGTGTAATTCTCGTAGAAAATACAGCACGCAGTTTACAGTACCCATAACGTGGTAGCTTCAGGAGTCACTGTACGCAGAATGAAGTGGAATGTGGATAGGACACTCATCTAACCACACTGGAAGCAGTGAATTGAGTCCAAGACTCCTGCGCTCTACACTTGAAGTATTGTGGATGACTGAAAAGGAAGGAAGAAGATTATGGTTTAACGTACCGCTGACGACGAGGACATGAGGAAGGAAGGATGAGCTCATATTCAGAAACGTTGGGTAAGGAAACAGGCTTCGTCCATCTCGAAAGGAACCGTCATGAAAGGGAATGATCGAAGTCCTTCTGAATATGAGGCCATTGTGTTACCACCGAACCATTTCCTTTTGTGGGTGACAAAATAACCAAGGGGCAGCAAGACAACAATTTCTGACATGAGGTCTTCGCTGGCGCGTGATCATCGCGGGAACTGATCGTGTTGATCACATGCTCTCTTCCCAGATCCGAGGGCTGCCGAATCTCAGACTGCTACACACGGGTCGAGCTGCGCTCATAGTAGTGTTCCCGATTCCCGCTAAACCAGACTGCCACCAGGTGGCTAGTGTTCCGTGGGTACGGCGACCTAAGAACCTGGTGCCATGTTCGAATATATAGACGTATTACCGCTGTTCGAAACTGATGTTACTTTTGGAGTCCACTGTCTTCACCAAATTTCAACACAAAATTTTACAATAAAAACACTTTCTAAAAGCAATCGATCAGTCATCAAAGAAATGAACTACACATAAATGCGAAGTCTAGTATTACTTCTGTAATGTCATTAGACGAGGTTTTTACAGAATTTGGAGCTGTGAAGACAGGGATATCACCTAAACGTATGGTAACAAAATGTTAAAATTACTGAGAATACAATGACTGGCCGATATTTAATGTACAAAATATTCACCGACCACAAGAAAAGACATTGGCGGCGCGAGCAGTCGATATTGCAAATGCGTCACTTGAAAGTCTGGAAGGAAATTATAGAAATGAGCAATGGAACGTAATTACCGATTTGTCTGATACCCATATGCTCTGACGAACCTTTTGATGTGTTTGAATGCCGTCTTTCTTAAAGGCTCTTGGTAAGAATTTGTTCATTCATTGAATGTTGATATACTGATCAGTATACACAGCATACCACGATATCAAGGATGGCCGGCGACTGACGGAGAGGTTCATGATGAGAACTAATGGAAGAGATAGTGGAATCCGCCAGAGAACTTCCTTCGTAAATTTACCACTCACCAAGGCTTTTCCCTGAACCGTATACTTTCCTATCTGCGTGCAGAAGAAGTAGCGAGTGGTCACCTGTTCAGAAGAGACAAAATTAACATCCTAAAATTCGGAACCATTATAAACCCATGAGAGCATCTTTTCGCTTCACGTCTGGTAACGGTTGTTGGAGGACGGCAGTGACCGTCACCTACCACTCTGTTTTGGAATTCCGTACAGGGTACCACGTTCTCGGGCATCATCTCTCTTTTAATCTGTTAAAGAATGAAGGCTGTTGTTTATTAGTATTAGTCAACGAAATTACCCAGTACATTCGAAGACACATTCGCGGGTAGAATTTGGAAAATATAGGGTCACTACCATCCCCTTCTTCCTTAGTTTAAAGATTCACTGCCTTTACCTGAATCCGGTCTACTAATTCTGCAGCCCGTCAGGTAATTAAATTCCCCATGGGATGCACCACGTGCGACAGATGAAGTGTTTTACGCTTCTCGAATGATTCTCGTCGATATCGGTGTGAACTCCCGGTGAATGCTTTCTGTTCACAGTGGGCGATAGTGCATCTGCTAAATTGACGTTGGCATCCAGCCAGACAATCACCTGTATTTCCTTAAGATTCATGGATGCTGATTGTTTTTTGTTTGATAACCAAAAAAAACAGTCTTCTGACTGGTTTGATGCGGCCCACCACGAATTCCTCTCTTGTGCCAACTTCTTCCTCTCAGAGTAGGACCTGCAGCCTACGTCCTCAATTATTTGCTTGTTGTATTCCAGTCTGTCTTCGTCTACAGTTTTTCCTCCTCCACGGTTCACTCTAGTACCATCGAAGTCATTCCCGCATGTCTTAACATATGACCTATCATCCTGTACCTTCTCTTTGTGCGCAGAATCGGAGAGGAAATGAGTATGTGGAAAATGCTGATAACCTCCTCATTCCTTACCTTATCTGTCCACCTAATTTTCAATGTTATTCTGTAGCAACACATTTCAAATGCTTCGACTCTCTTCTTTTCCGTATTCCCACAGTCCAAGTTTCACTACAATACAATGCTCTATTCCAGATGTACGTTCTCAGAAATTTCTTCCTCAAATGAAGGCCTATGTTTAGCAATGGCAAAAACAGCGTTCCTAGCCAAGGAAGTCTCCCAGTATCAGTCTGCTTTTGATGTCCTCCTTGCTCCGTCCGTCATTAGTTATCTTACCGCCTAGGTAGCTGAAATCTTTAACTTCATCTAATTCGTGACCATCAGTCCTGATGTTAAGTTTCTCACTGTTCTCATTTCTGTTACTTCTCATTAAATCGAAGAAAGACGAAAGTACTCTCAATCCATATTCTGTACTCATTAGATGGTTCATTCCGTTCAGGAGATCATTTAATTCTTCTCAGGATAGCATTGATATCCTTTCACCTTGGAAATGAATTTTAATTCCGCTTCTGAACTTTCTTTTATCATTGCTTCTTCGATGTACAGATTGAACAGTAGTGGGGAAAGGCTACATCCCTGTGTTACATCCTTTTTAATTCGAGCACTTCGTTCTTGGTCGTCTACTCTTATTATTCCCGCTTGGCTCTTGGGTAATATACAGTATATACGTCTCTGTCCATAGCTTACCTCTATTTCTCTGAGAATTTCCAACAGCTTGCACCTTTTTATACTGTCGAAGGATTTGATTCTTCTTTAGTCTTGCTTCCATTATAAATCGCAACATCAGAACAGCCTCCCTCGTGCCTTTACCTTTTCTAAAACCAAACTAAATTAGCTTAACAGCTCATACAAAAGAATGGAAAAGAAAATTGAGTATTATTCTTATAAGCAACTTGAGTGCGACAATTACCGCACACTCAGCACATATGCATCCAACTTTGTGTGTAGGATGTGTGTGTCATACCATCTGACTTTCGGGAAAGCATCATCCACCCTAGTCCGAAGACGGGCAAACATGAATAGACCTTCTGTTGCCACTTCCCCCAATGGTTTTAGAAATTCTAATGGAATGTTATCTATCCCTTCTGCCTTGTTTGATCTTAAGGTCTCCAAAGCTCTTTAAATTCTAATAATGGATTCCGTATCTCTTCTAAATCGACTCCTGTGTCTTCTTCTATCAGATCAGACAAATCTTCCCCCTCATAGAGGCTTTCAGTGTATCCTTTCCATCTATCCGCTTTCTCCTTTGCACTTAACAGTGGAGTTCCCGTTGCACTCTTAATGTTATCATCCCTGCTTTTAATGTAACCGAAGGGTATTTTGACTTTCCTGTATGCTGAGTCTGTCCTTCCGACA
This sequence comes from Schistocerca gregaria, assembly GCF_023897955.1. Lineage (NCBI taxonomy): Eukaryota > Metazoa > Arthropoda > Insecta > Orthoptera > Acrididae > Schistocerca > Schistocerca gregaria. The sequence goes on from NW_026062099.1 coordinate 253,832, forward strand.
ATCATTTCTTTTTCTGTCTTCACATTTTCCCTGCAGCCATTTCCTCTTAGCTTCCTTGCGCTTCCTATTTGTTTCATTCCTCAGCAACTTGTATTTCTGTATCCTTGAGTCTCCTGGAACATTTTTGTACTTCCTCCTTCCATCGTTCAACTGAAATATTTCTTCTGTTAGCCATGGTTCCTTCGCAGTTACCTTCTTTGCACCTCTGTTTTTCTTTCCAACTTCTTTGATGGCCGTTTTTAGAGATGTACGTTCCTCTTCAACTGTACTGCCTACTGAGGTATTCCTTATTGCTGTATCCATAGCCTTAGAGAACATTAAGCCATTAGTCAGGAAGAATCTATACGCAAAGAAGTAGGATACAGAAGTACTAAGGAATGAATAGATACGCTTGAACTTCAGCCTACTCTTCATCATTGCTATATTGTGATCTGAGTCTACATCTGCTCCTGGGCACGCCTTACAATCCAGTATCTGAGTTGGGAATCTCTGTCTTATCGTAATGTAATCTAACTGAAATCGTCCTGTATCCGACTACACCACTTCCTCTTGTGATTCTTGAACAGAGTATTCGCAATTACTGGCTGAAACTTGGGACAAGGATTGAGAGAGGAGAAAGACTAATTGATTTCTGTAACAAGCTCATATATTCCTGTAACCTTTTCTTCTATTCCTTCCCTTACAACTGCATACCAGTTTCCCATGACTATTAGATTTTCGTACTGTGATACCCTTTGAGTATCATCATATACTCTTCATCTTCAGATTGCGACGTCGGCATATATACCTGAACTATCTTTTTCTATGTTGGTTTGCTGTCGATTCTGATAAGAATAATCCTATCACTGAACTGGTCACAGTAACACTCTCTCAGCCCTCCCTTCATATTCATAACGAATCCTAGTCCCGTTATACCATTTTCTGCTGCTTTTGATATTATCCGATACTCATCTGACCAGAAATACTTTTCTTCTTTCCATTTTATTTCACTGACCCCTACTATATCTAGAGCGAGCCTTTGCATTTCCCTTTTCAGATTTTCTAGTTTGCCGTACCACGTTCAAGTTTCTGACATTCCACGCTCCCATTCGTAGAACGTTATCCTTTCGATGATTATTCGAACATTCTCTTATGGTCACCTCCCTCTCTGCAGTTCCCTCTCGGAGACCCGAATGGGCGGGTATTCCAGAATCTTTTTCCAATGGAGAGAATACCATCACTTTCCAATTACAGGCCACATATGCTGTGGATACTGATTACGTGTCTTTAATGTAGAGGTTTCCACTGCCTTCTGCATCCTCATGCCGTTGGTCACTGCTAAATCTACCGCCTTTAGGAGCAGTTTCCCACACCTATGACAAGAGAGTGCCCTGAACCTCTGTCTGCACATCCACCCTCTTTTCTTTTTTGTTTTGTTTTTTGTAATGGCACTTTGTTCGTTATTGGTCGTTGTATTTGTTGGGGACGGACTTCCCATGACGCTTGTTCATCGTTGATCCATTCACTCAGTTCTTTTATTCCACATGGTAGCTATCCCTCTGACCGAAGACGCTGGACTACCGTGATACCTAGACCACAGGTGCATCTTACTGCAGGCTAATAACTGTATCAGATCCGATCATCGCTCTCTTGGCCTAAAAAAATCGCCACTCTTGCTAAAACTGACTCGAGAGAAATTCTCCTGGAGCTAACTGTGCTCAAGATATGTCCCAACTTCGAACCTCTTCTCTTACAAATCTATCTGCCGACGGCAGGCTATCTACTAAATCACAGATTTCATGGTTATTGCTCAGCATACTACTGTGTTTAACATTCATCTCAGACTGGTATTCGAATTTCGTACTTTAATGTGGTTTCAACTGGTGTCTGAGGTGTTACCGACATTAAGACCAATTCGATGAGCTCCTCCTGTGATGCTCTGAATTTCCAAAGAATGCTCATTTCGAATGTCGTACACAAATTGTGTGAAATGAACATGCTGAATTATTTACAGAAGGTTAAAAAATGAAGATTGTTTTCCAAACAAGGAAACCTCTAGCAATTTTCCTTCACAAGGAAGTGGACAGACAAATCATAATACTGCAGACGTGTCAGGCTCTTCTTTGTAGTGTACACATATGTACTAAAATTATCACCAAAAGGATAAAAATGCGTCTCATCAGCCAACGCAAGAGGTAGGCTTTACAAGTGGATGTACCCATTGGCAGACCAGCAACGAAGTTAGAGAGCGGACTCGTGAATATGAATATCATTGAAGATGAAGCTACAACCACCCAAGACAGACAGCAGCAATAATTTCTGGTAATTATTTGACACTTTTGTCCCATAACAGTACATTCATGATTTACGTAATGTACAAGTTTCTTGTATGAGTAAAAGGTCTTTGCAATTTATTCACTTCAGGAAACGTTTTGCTTTATGCATTACAGAATCATAAATGTGACATGCTGAGCATGAGCTAGACTAAATACAAGATGGAAGGCACATGAGTTTACGTCTGACGTCAGTCATCTTGTGGTTTGATCGACTCTACCAATGAACAAGGTGGTAAAATGATAGAATATTTCAACACCTGCGTCAAATGTTATCGTAAATATTCTAAGGCTTAGCCTAGATAGTGTTGGAAGCCGTACACGTAACTGTAAAGAAGTGTAGAAATGTGCAATCAAGGGTTCTTTTGTAGTAACGTTTCGTTTTTCTCTTTGGTTAGGCAAGGTAGCTAGCCCAGTGTACCTATTCTTTCGATTGGTGTAACATTTCATGTACCTGTGGCTTCTTTAATTCGTCAATGAAGGTGCAGAGACTTCTGTCATAAATGTGGCTGAATATTTCTACAAATCATCGGAACTCGCTTCTCGGGAGAATTTAGTGTTTTTCAAAGCTGTTTCCTGTGTCTTCGTATTAAGCTAAGTGAGGAGCAAAAGCTGCTTTAATTGAGTTGTTTAAACATATAGAGAGAACACAGGAAAGCACTCAGGTTAAAGCCCTACCAGTTTCGGCAGCACGAAATTTGCGGCAAACAGAACGGCTAACTTTATGAACACCCGGTTTATTGTGTGCTTAATCCATGTTTAGGTAATGAATTTTGTGTGTGTCTTTTTGCTATGTACGAATACACTAATATGGATTTTCTAATACTGAGCAGGATCGGAATTTGATAAGACACCTTACCAATGCTGACTTATTTTTCCTGTTTGTAGGAGGGGGGGGGGAGGGGTGGTAATTGTGCTAAAGTGCGTTTTGTCTTTGATTTTATTTTGATTTTGCTGTTGCGAAGCTAATTGTTTTTCTCTTCAGTGATGTTTCCGAAAAGTATCCTCATCAGTCAAGGTGTTCTCGAACTATCATGGGCAAAACAGTGACATGAGTATTTATTGCCACTCTGGGAATGAAAGACATTACCCCAGTTGCCCTTAAGGACTAACGCGCTGGCCCAACCTGTGTCAGTGCTGCAGATACAATCAAGATTCACGAAGTTTTACAGATAGTAACAAAGCTATAATTGTCTTGTAAGAGTGGTGAAAATAATCTATGCGAAATGCAGTCTGTCTGACAAGTTTCCTCGTCCTTAAAAAGGGAGAACGGGGATGAAATACGTGTTAATGGAACGTTTGGAAGGAAGGAAAGACGATTGTAATTACCTCGATGTCAACAATACTTTAAACCCAAACGGGTCAGAAGCTAGAATTGTACGAATTGTGTCAAGAATAGGATGGAAATCATCTGTGTCTTTAAAGGGATTTGCCTAGAGAAATTTAGGGAAATCACGGGAAAATTAAATCGAGATGACCGGACGAAGGTTTGAACCGTCGTCCTTCGGAATACGAGTCCAGTTTGCTAGCCAAGGCAGCATCTCGCTAGGTGGCAACGTGTGTGAACAACTAATGTCTAGCTGTTGACATGCTACACATTTTGTCTGTGATGGAAATAAATTAAACTACGAAGTTCTTCCATTTGTGTTTTCAGCTTCCAGGTTCGAAAGCAGGCTAAAAATAGAAATTCAACAATATAAAAATAATGGCTGACCAACGTACCGAAAATCAAATATTGTTGTTGTTGTTGTTGTTGTGGTCTTCAGTCCTGAGACTGGTTTGATGCAGCTCTCCATGCTACTGTACACTGTGCAAGCTGCTTTATCTCCCAATACCTACAGCAGCCTACATCCTTCTGAACCTGCTTAGTGTATTCATCTCTTTGTCCCCCTCTACGATTTTTACTCTCCAAGCTGCCCTCCAATACTAAACTGGTGATCCCTCGATGTCTCAGAACACGTCCTACCAACCGATCCCTTCTTCTAGTCACGTTGTGCGACAAGCTCCTCTTCTCCCTAATTCTATTGAACATCTCATTAGTTATGTGATCTATCTATGCAATCTTCAGCATTCTTCTGTAGCACCACATTTCGAAAGCTTCTATTCTCTTCTTGTCCAAACTATTTATTGTCCATGTTTCACTTCCATACATGGCTACACTCCATACAAATACTTTCAGAAACGACTTCCTGACATTTAAATCTATACTCGATGTTAACAAATTTTTCTTCTTCAGAAACGCTGAGGAATTAGATTAGAAAATGAGACGCTAAAAGTAGTAAAGGAGTTTTGCTATTTGGGGATCAAAATAACTGATGATGGTGGAAGTAGTGAGGATATAAAATGTAGACAGGCAATGGGAAGGAAAGCATCACCAACTCAATTTGACTACATTCCATTATCCTCGTTTTGCTTTTGTTGATGTTCATCTTACACCCTCCTTTCAAGACACTCTCCATTCCGTTCATCTGCTCTTCCAAGTCCTTCGCTGTCTCTGACAGAATTACAATTTCATCGGTGAACCTCAAAGTTTTTATTCCTTCTCCATGTATTTTAATACCTACTCCGAAATTTTCTTTTGTTTCCTTTACTGCTTGCTCAATATACAGATTGAACAACATCGGGGAGAGGCTACAACCCTGTCTCACTCCCTTCCCAACTACTGCTTCCCTTTCATACCACTCGACTCTTATGACTGCCATCTGCTTTCTGTATAAATTGTAAATAGCCTTTCGTTCCCTGAATTTTACCCCTGCCACCTTCAGAATTTGAACGAGAGTATTCCAATCAACGTTGTCAAAAGCTTTCTCTAAGTCTACAAATGCTAGAAACGTAGGTTTGTCTTTCCTTAATCTTTCTTCTAAGATAAGTCGTAAGGTCAGTATACCCTCACGTGTTCCAACATTTCTACGGAATAGAAATTGATCTTCCCCGAGGTTGGCTTCTACCAGTTTTTCCATTCGTCTGTAAAGAATTCGCGTTAGTATTTTGCAGCCGTGACTTGTGAAAATTACTGAACTATCAGTTTAATAACTGAGACAGGCGAAATACCCTCAGACTTCAAGAATAATATAATAATTCCAATCCCAAAGCAAGCAGATGTTGACACACATCTTGCTCACCAGATGGTAGAGTTTTGTCAGGATCGGCTCTCCCAAGGTTGTCTGTAGTTCTAATGGAATGTTGTCTACTCCGGGGTCCTTGTTCCGACTCAGGTCTTTCAGTGCTCTGTCGAGCTCTTCACACAGTATCGTATCTCCCATTTCATCTTCATCTACATTCTCTTCCATTTATGTACCACTGTCCTCAAGTACACCGCCCTTGTATAGACCCTCTATATACTCCTTCCGTCTTTCTGCTTTCCCTTCTTTGCTTAGAACTGGGTTTCCATCAAAGCTCTTTAAAGTTCTGCTATCTGCTTTGGAGAAAGGAGAACCACTTGCACGAATATAAACAACGAGCTTCACAGAACCAATTTATGCGACCTGTTGTATTCTAGGTCGTTGAAGACGATGACTGGATAGAGAGAAAAAAGTAGCAAAAGAGCAAAACTGGTGGTAGATCACGTTAGGAATATGGAGCAACGGCACTAATGCACACGGCTGTAAATATTTTGTGAGTGGAAACGTCCAGGACACTTATCAACACTGAATGCCAGATGGAGGACGAATTTTCATATGAAGCAGTTTAGTGACTCCCCTCACACAGATTATTACCAGTATAAAAATCGTGACAAACAAAGTTTCAAATGTTAGTGATTAAAACAGAAATTTTGTACATTTCTGTGTCACCTATCCTACATGTGATGTGTTATTTACCTCAACAGTTCTAAGATAATGAACACACCACTCACGGATTAGAACTGAAGCGTGTTCCGATTTACCGGTTGCTGCGTACAAGGTATTGCAAGGGGGACGATCTATTATCGGGGGACACGTGACCACCATGTCGTCAAACACTCCAGCCGCTACCGTCAGTAAATCAGTCCTGGCAATGGCGCTGCTTCTTTATAAGAGAGGCTCTTTTGGCTTCACGAGGCTTGTTATGCCCTTGTTCCACGCCTCCCCACCTCAGAAAAAAGAATTCTGAGAAGCTACAAGAGAGAAAAAAAGTGGTTGAATGACCGTCTCAGAAGGAACCGGATTCTGTTTTTTGTTTTTTTTTTTTGTTTTTATCTCTGTGTGCTTCTTCACCGCTTTTTTCCTGCTGTTATGGGTCACATGACATCTTTGGGTGAAAATTTTACTCCGTTTTTTATTACAAAGATTTCAAAGGATAGCCAGCTGCACGGAGATGCTGAGTTACCTTGCCTGCTGTGGGAGATTTTATATATATTCGTCTCTCCTGTCTGCCTTTGTCCCACTTCAATGGAGGTTGGCCATGTTACAACGGATTTGGCAGTGGTAGCTGCAGAGGGTGGCCGGATGCCCTTCCTGGCGCCACCCCAATTCTCCCTCCCCCCCCCCCCACCCCCACCCCCCCACCCCCGGGCGGAATCAGTGTACCCCATCTGTCTGCGTTTAGTGTAAGCCAAGAAATTTGAAAACGTTTGCACTATGTCTGTTAGTCAGGTAACAGAGGCGGAACGTGGGGACCAGCCTGGTATCCACCTAAGGGATGTGGAAAACCGCCTAAGAACTACATGCAGGCTGGCCAGCATACCGGCCCTCATCATTAATCCGCCAAGTGGTTTCGATCTGGGGCCGGCGCACCTACTTGAGGTCAGCGCATTAGTGCTCTCGAGTACCCTGGCGCGCTAATGTGAGTTTTGTGCCGATACATCCAGTTAGTTAGCAACAGTGGTACGTCATTCATCACCATCATCTTCGCTTACCCTCCATCCAACATCTGGTCGGGTTATCAATGGTTCTTCGCCTCTTTAGTCGGTCTTTCCACCATTCTTCTTCCACAATTTGGTTCCACAGCAGGTCTCCTCCTTAAGATGTATTCATAGAATGAAGATGAGTTTTTTTTCCGGTTTTCCTCTTTTCCTCTTGTCCTCAGTCTTGACCTCCATCATTCTTCTTGGTATTCGTACCTCTCCCATCCCCTTCACATGCCCAAACCATTTTCATCTATTCTGTTCAATTTTCTCAGTCAACTTCTCCAGTCCAATGTCCTTCCTAACATCTTCATTTTTCACTCTGTCTCTCGTCATCTTACCATGAAATGAGATGGTACTATGTCATTAACGTTTGATTGCTTTCTTTATATGCAGCTAACTTCAGCGTAAAATGAAAATAGTCACATGAATGTTGCCATCGCGTATGTTCGACGTCAACGTGCCATGACGACACACAGAGGGCAAGCGACGAGACTGGCGTTGCGGGGTATGTAAAGTGTCTCGGAGGACACGGAAAAAAATTTCAGTAGTTGTCGTGAGGTTGAAACGAACCGATTTATCTAACTGCCAAAACAGCATGATCACTGGTTTTCTTGCCAAGAGTGGAGGAATTTCCATCTACTTAGTAGGACCGTAACTATACCTCGCAGACAGGTGCGTGAAGAAAACACACAGATATCGGCAATTGATAATGGACGTGTAGTTCGACACAAAGAAGCCGGTCCGAGCAATCGACGAACCGCTGGATATCTGAATTGGGTCAATGCCACTATACAACGATGTTGGCAGGAATTGGCGAACCATGACCGAACGCAGCGTTAAGAAGGAAGCGGTCGACCTAGAGAGACAACAGAACGTGAGGGCCGAGCAATCGCCAGAGAGGCACTCAGCGCCCCGATCTCATCCACATAATAGATCCGACGCGCAACTGGTGCTTCAGCAACAAGAACCATTAATAGACGGCTCACAGAAAGGGCGCTGACCTCAGAGCGCCCCTTTTGCCGAATGCCATTGACCTTCACATCCAGCCCGTTTACAATCGTGTCAGGCACATTCGGTCTAAAATCTCATTGGCTGGACTATAGTTGTCTTCCGTGACGAACTCAGCTTCCAGCTAACTCCAGAAGAACAGCGACGACGTTTTCTGCAGACGCCTTGGACAGTGGAAAAACGTTGTTTGGAGTGACAATACTCAAAACGGTTCACATTATGTACCGTGTTTTATGGGCAGGACCCTCCAAACAGCTAGAGACTTTTACGATCTAACGCGCCGACTGGACAGAATTTGGCACTATATCCCTCAGGATGACATCCAGCAACTCACATAATCAATATCAAGCTGAATAAGTGCTTGCATAAGAGAAGAGGTCGATCAATGCTTTAATAAGTTGCTCAGTTTGATTCAAGAGAGAGCTTCACAAACAAATGATTATAGTTTCACAAAACTGGATGACTGTCAATAATGGCATATAACCTCTACCAATTTCCGTCTCAAACGACGCACCAGAAAGGAATTATCCGATTCTTTCCCTTGTCTTGCAGAATTTTATATGATCAGCCCTATTCGGACTCCAATTTTCTGCAATATACTGTATCAGACATATTGACACCCGCCTTGGCAGATGTACTGTGGGTGTACAGTAAGTGGCTACCCTTAGGGCTGCCCACATTTTTAGTGCCAGCTGAAAGGAACAGATTTAAGCAGTCTATCATTACGATTTAATAGTGAAACAGATATACTACTTTTCTGGTCTCTCATTAATTCACCACTAGTAACTACAACACACCTACAGTATGCTCCAACTACACACCGAAACGAGACAACACATTTACTGATTCACTCTCAATCTCAGTAGGTCACTGACTTCATCACACGAATTAAGAATTCTCCGCTATTGTTTATAACAACGTATTTTACATGAAAACTCATTTAACATCTCTAAATAAGTACTCAATAAACTGGTAAACCCGCTATATAAACACGAGCTCAGTGAAGTTCTAGAAAGGTATAGTCTGTAATTGAAAAGTTAGCAGCGCAAGTGGTGGACGAAGTCGCGTATCCCATGATGAGTAAGAGGCAGTTTCCCCTTCAGAATTGTAGTAGGGTGTGGAAAAATTTATATGGATTCTATCCATGCACTTCCCTTGCGTTGGATTTTTAGTAATTCATATCTCTGTTTATTTTATGTACTGTTAATGCACTCTGTGGAAAATAATCCCAGGCATGTCCGCACACTTCGTGACCAGTCATTCAAAAGACGAGTTACGGAAGGATCGGAATAACTTTGTGAAACACCCTGTAATTGTTTTTTGTGACGCACTACCGTACACAGAGTGGGAAACTGGCCGTTCGCTCTTCATTTTGAAGACCTATCAAAGAGTGAACTGCATCACGATAATTTGGTGAGCTAACCTCCGTCACACTTCTAACCTTTACCCACGTCTTTCTACACTATTACACTTTCAGCACACAATTTATGCCTGTATTAAGTGTGTAAAACATCTAAAAAGTGTAGTAAAACTCCAGTAACTTTTCTTAACCCACTTCATTTAAAAATAAACATCAATTTGATACCATTAAAGTACTGTTTTTAATAACCTGCACTTTTTCATCCCCTGCAGCAAGGACACTATATGTCCTGTAGAAACAATGATTAGGATTGTTTTTGTAGGATATTTAATGCAGTTTAATTTTGTACCAGGAAACGTTTTCGCTAGAAGCCGCGGTTTTAGAGATATCCAAGGAAAACCTTTAACATTCTAAGTATCCTAACCGGCGGGTTTGACCGTTGGAGTAGGAGGATGTGTAAAGGCAACTGTTTTTCACGACTATCGCCCCAACCACTGTCGAAAAATTTTCGACCATACGAATTTTTTCCCCTGTCGAAATTTCTTGATCTTGGTTGACTGGGCTATGAAATTAGGTGGCGCCTTGTCTGTTGCTGTCCACGAGAACAAGTCTACATCTTGAGGCGGCACTGAAGCCTCATAAGAAAAGGAGGGACAGTGTCTAACGTCGTTTACTGAAAACTATCTGTGAATCGTGACGCTGCGAGAACATCTTTAAGCCGACACGCAGTGGCCTAGTGATGATAAAACACGAATTTCTTTTACTACAAGAGACGTGTTGGAAACGGAAGATAAGCGCTGTTAACGTTTGACTGTAATGTCACCTCTCTCCCACAACTTTTTAATGAATACATTGTGTGAAGTCGCTAATGTTTAATTTTGCGCAGGTGCCACTTATACCAGATAGGCAAGAATAACACCAAAAGCTATGGTCATCTTTGTTAATTACTATAAATAGTTCGACACCGTTAATAGTTAAACTGAAAATAATCATTCGTCTGAAATGCATGAATTTACTGCAGATATAATGAGATTGTACATTATTAGAGAGCTCTTCCGCTACAAAGGTACTACAGGAATTAAGGCAGTTTGTTTAAATTTGCAGACTGCCTGTTAAGTTCGAAATTTCTTTTGAAGTCTTTCCTTTGTTAGGCATAGTTAAGCGTAATTTTAAGGCATAATATATAATTCCTACAATTATTGCAGTGCAGCGACGCAAGTTTGGTTATATTTCTTATCCAAAAAGTTCAGTGTATTCTGGCTATTATCTGAACTAGCTACGGTTCTTATTTTTAAACTGTTTTGACAGAAGTCATGAGATACCTCCTAATATCGTGACGGACGTAGTTCCAACAACTTGCTGAGTCAATGCCATGTCGAGTTGCTGAAGTCCCCTGCAAAAACAGTCAGCCATGTTGCTTCTATAGCCGTTCATAAATGCGAAAAGTGTTGCCGGTGCAGGACTTTGATGGGACAGAATCGAGGTCAGTTCGTGCACAAAGTTCGATGACATTCATGTCGGGCAATCTGGGTGGCCAAAATAACCGTTTGAATTGTCTACAATGTTCTTCAAACCAATAGCGTACAGTTGTAGCCCAATGGCATGGCGCACTGTCACCCATTAAATTCCGTAGCAGGTAGCCGAACATAGCCAGTTCCAGGCAATGACCGGTTCAGTTGGAAAATGGTTCAAATGGCTCTGAGCACTATGGGACTCAACTGCTGTGGTCATCAGTCCCCTAGAACTTAGAACTACTTAAACCTAACTAACCTAAAGACATCACACACATCCATGCCCAAGGCAGGATTCGAACCTGCGACCGTAGCAGTCGCACGGTTCCGGACTGCGCGCCTAGAACCGCGAGACCACCGCGGCCGGCGGTTCAGTTGGACCAGAACACCCAGTTTATTACAGGCAAACACAACCAACACCATTATGGAGTCACTACCAGCTTGTCTTGTTGACAACTTGGATCCATGGCTACGTAAGCTCTGTGCCACACACTAACCCAACGAGTAGCTTTTGTCAACTGAAACCGGGATTCTTCTGACAAGGTCTAAGTGTTCAACCAATATTGTCGCGAGCCTAGGAGAGGCACGGCAGGCGATGTCATAGTGTCAACAAAGGCACTCCCGTTGATCGTCTGCTACCCTAGGCCATTAACGCCAAATTTCGCAGTACTGACCTAACGGATACGTTCGTCATACGTTCCACATTGGAGTCAACGACTCAGCACTGAAAACTCTACGGTTATCTCACGCAGTGTTGATGGCTGTTAGAGCAGTGGCGTTTGAGTAAAGGGGGGTAGGACGTCAGACGGGCCGAATTGGAGTAGAAGAGGCACCACAGGACATTTTAATTCCCACTGTCTACACTTTTACAAAATAAATTCATAAAAATTTGGCAGCATGACGAGGAAGGATTCAGGATTCACATTCATAGCAGTAGAAGTTCAAAAACGTAACAAAGTAAATTTTTTGTTACATGTGCGATTTCATCATTTTCTCACTTATTCTTGGCTGCATTTGTTGCTATAGGTACACTTTTCTCCATATCTACAAAAAAATTGTTTTATCATGTTCTTACGATTCCCACTCATAAAAATTTGTCATCATGACCAGCAAGGAATCGAACTTACACTGCTATGAGTTTATACCTTTACAAATAGACAGCGGAATTAAAATGTCCTGTGGTGCCTCTCGTGCTCCAAGTCGGCCCGTTTGACGTCCTACCCCCATTAAGTCAAGTCGTCGGGCTCTGTGTTGTTAGTCGTAAGAGATAATGCCTGAAATGTGGTATTCTCAACATTCTCTTGAGACCGTGGATCCCAGAATACTGAATCCCCAAACGATTTCCGAAATGAAATGTCCCATGTGTGTGACTCCAACTAATATTCCACATTCAATGTGTAAATTCCTATAGTGCGGCCATAATCACGTCGCAAACATTTTCGTATAAATCACATGCGTAAAGATGATAGATCTGCCAATACACTGCCCTCTACCAAGCGAGGTGGCGCAGTGGTTAGCACACTGGACTCGCATTCGGGAGGACGACGGTTCAATCCCGTCTCCGGCCGTCCTGATTTAGGTTTTCCGTGATTTCCCTAAATCGTTCCAGGCAAATGCCGGGATGGTTCCTTTGAAAGGGCAAGGCCGATTTCCTTCCCAATCCTTCCCTAACCCGAGCTTGCGCTCCGTCTCTAATGACCTCGTTGTCGACGGGACGTTAATGTGAGAGAGGGCAGTGTTGTGGTGGTGGTGGTGGTGGTGGTGGTGGTTAGTGTTTGTGTACGCCATACACCCGATACCTGTTTGAGTGCATATCGCTATCCAATTACTGTCACCTCAGTGTATTACTACTTTATCACACAACAGTACACAAAAACACTAACATTATCCGCTCAAAAATTACAAAATTTGATTCCTTTGTTTTATGTGTTTTTCTCTACGTTAAACATTCATCCTAAAAGTGCAATTTATACACAAGTCTTTGAGTAATTAAGAGTATAAGCACTGCAGAGTGCAGCAGTATCGTAGGAATGAGAAGTAGAAGAGAGACGTAAAATACCGAAACACATTCACTTCGACATTCACACCAGCAAAATCACATTGCATTGATATTTGTATTCATATTTGATCATAAATAATTAGAAAAATGTAATCTAAGCAAGCAGACCACCTTGCCTCAGTGGTAACACCGGTTCCCGTAGGATCTCCGCAGTTAAGCGCTGCCGGGCATGGCTAGCAGTTGGATGGGTGACCGTTCGATCAGCGGAGCGCTGTTGGCAAGCGGGGTGCACTCAGTTTTCGTGACCAGCTCCTCAATTGACCTCACAAGGGCTGACTTCTCAAACAAGCAGAGACGCTACAATGGCGGAGGAAGGAACGGCGTGCTGACCGCATACCTTTCCAAATCAGTATTCAGTGACGCCTGTTGAAGAGGATGATATGGCTGTCGGTCGTTTCCTTTGTGTTTTTATTAGCCTGTACGGACGGAGAGCAGTAAAAATCTACATTAAGTACAACTTAGCGGCATAGAAAAAAATTATTGTAATTCCTCTGTCCTACGTATATTTTTGAATTCATGTGGTTAAATACTGACTACACAATAGTTCACAATTCTTATTATAATTCTCAATAATAGAAAAGTCTAGGTGAAAATACTGCATACAGATAAAAACACGGCGAAATTTCATTTAAAGCACTATATTTTCTTAGTTGTGTATACTAATTATGAAGTTGCTGAGCGGTCAGTGCAAAAACTGAAACTAAGGTACATCTGTTCTTCAGGATGTTACCACATTTGTGGACACGTAGAAAAAAGTTCCCGGCGCCTCCACATTCGTTTACGCGCAAATCGACACTTGCTTAACCACACTGCATCACCTCGAGTAACAGTAGTATTAACTTGGAAACATTTCTAAATAGGCAATATACACACGCAGACGGCCCTGTTCCTCTCTCTATCACACGTCTACCTTCCTACTTCTACATGGCCAACATTTCGTCACTCGCAACAAAGGGTTATGTCAAAAGTGCTACGATATCGTTTTGAGCAGCAGTTAAGTAACTGTTGTTTACCAAGGTTTTCCAATATAAAGCTGTAATTGGGTTGTTATCTTACAAAAAATTAAACATTTACCATAAAGTATATCTTACTCACATCTTAGGTTAGTTAGGTCATCAGTCTCCTAGAACTTAGAACTACTTAAACCTAAGGACATGACACACATCCATGCCCAAGGCAGGATTCGAGTCTGCGACAGTAGCGGTCGCGCGGTTCCAGACTGTAGTGCCTAGGACCGCTCGTCCACACCGGCCGGCCGTTGTTTCTCACAGTTCTTCACTAGTATTAAAAGATAAACTAAAATACCTTTCGAACTTCGCACTGTTTAATTTGTTCTAAATCTGAATCATAGGAAATGCCTGATACTCTACCACACAGGGTATTTTATTTATGATTTCTGAACTTTCCATTATTATTTAATATTTATTATTGTTATTTGATTGGTTATGTACGCATTTATGATTGCAATGGTGGTGAGAAGGGGTGGAGGACATGAAAATCCTGTTCTGCACACATTTAGCTCTGCAATGTAGGCTTTGGATACTAAAAATTACTATCTGATGCTTTACTCAAAACGGTTTTCCAGTTGCCTGTTTATTTTCGCAACATGCCGCCACGCACTTCACACATTCGGTATACGTCTACTGCACTCAGGGCCTGTTTAACACCCGATAACACCCGAGCGATACAAGCCTGCGCTTGGAGCGCATAGCTGAGAGGGGCGCCAGAGGGTTTCATTTATTTTTTTAAATAAAAAGGCACCAGAGGCTCCTGTATTGGAGTACAGGGCGTACTGCAATTAGCAGCAGCTGCTTGGGGCAAGAAGCTGATAGGAGCACCCAAGTGCACGATTTCTATTCGGTGCTGAAACAGCAGCAAAAATTGTGACGGTGAAAGTGCAAGAGATCAAAGGGAGAGGGAGTGACGTTGTGAAATAAGTCGCTTGGGTGGAAAAAATGTTCTACAATCGGTCTTGTACGTGGCCTGTACTTAACTGTTATAACAAGGCCGCAAAGCTTCGATAGCCACACAGTGGTACACTGAGATTCCTCGTTCGAAAGACCAGTGGGTGCCTTCTATGTATTGGTGCCTGTCACCAGCATTTTAATGTCCTATGGCAATAAAGCGATTCATTTATTTGCCTTTCTACGTTTAGTCCTGTGATTTACGTCCCACTGCGCTCCTCTTGAGCAGCCTGTGGACTACCTTAGAATCTAATTATAAAATTCCGCTCGATACTCACCGGCGTGTTCCTCCATAAGAAGTGGAGGCACTGCGGGCTCACTTAAAACTTTCCCCTCCTATACATTATCTCCCAGCAGCCGGCGGCCATCGAAGTGAGCTGGCGGCGGCCCCAGCTGACGTTCGCAGAACTTTGGAGGCAGCTCAGCAGGCGTCCGTGCTCGTTGCTCGTTTGCCGCCGGTAATCTGCAACTCAGCGAAATGAGAAATTGTAAATAGCTCAATCCTTCCTCTTTGAAATGATCCTAACAGTTCACCACATTCACCTCGGAATAATTTTTGTTGCTTCGGGCTTTAAGGACCAGTTTATAATTTGCGCTTAAACTTTTTTCTTTGTCGTTTCATGGAGCTTTTGATTGCCTTCGCTTAAATATTGTGGCCTGTATCCGACTTCTGGCGATATTTGTTTCTGCTTTTAACCCACTGACAGTGGTGTCACAGAAAATTTGATTAATATGTCCCTTGTTTACTATATTTTCCTTTAAGTAGGTGTTGAAACAGCTCCGGTAATGTTATTCCTACAGCCGTAAGTAAGGAATAATGCGTATGTGTCTTCTTTCCCAGAGCTACATCCCGGGAAAGACCTAGGTCTTGCCGATCACCTGTCGCCCCCAATCCTCTCTCGACTTCGCCAGCCTTCTGTACTTCGGTATTCCTAAACGTTCTCAGATCTCTCTCTACATCATCCAACCATCCCAAAATTTTCTCCTCACTGAGCAGCTACACTCTCACTTTTTCAGTTAGCACCTTCTTTGGCACTCGCTGTTCTTCCATTGTCTGCATATGCCCTAACCACCGTAACCTTCGTGCCTTTACATCAATGGTGACTGGCGAACATTTATAGAGTTCATGCAGCTCTGCATTGGTCCTAATTCTCTAAGCACCATTTTCAGGCAGCGCCCCACATATCTTGCTCAACACTTTATAAGGATTGCAGTTTGCCATGAGAATGCAAACAGTTGTCTTTCGTGTTTTTCGGGATAGTAAAAAGCTAGCTGGATTTCACTGTGCACGCATTCACTAGTACTTTTAACAGTTCCATTCCCTCTACTGCCACGTGGACCAACCTCCGACGGCTCTCTGTTGAATGGATCTTGCTGCCAATTTCCGGCATGACAGTATTAGACGATGCCATAGTGCAATCTATTGCTATCTCCAACACACTGGGTCGCCATTTTGCGGAGATTTCGAGCTGCTCCAACTATCACTCTGCCTTCCTCCATCGGAAACGCGTGAGAGGCTCGGGTGATACCTTTCTCCTGTCACAATCGTGAGTGATACAATGCCACCCTTACTATGAAGGCGGTAGATCATGCTCTCTGCTCATCCCGATCCTCCACCCAACGGCCAGACGACATTGACATTCAGATCTTGCAGCACCCTTCTCTTGGGGGCAAGCACTTTCTACTTCATACGTACAGCATCTCGGAAGAGGTTACGTTTCTCAGACGCTAGCGTAAAACTACTATCATACCCATATCTAAGCCCAGTAAGGACAAACAACTTCCTTCTAGCTACCGCCCCATTTCTCTCACCAGCTGTGTTTGCAAGGTGATTGTGCAGCGTTTAGTACATTGAACGTGAGTCAGCATACCAGCTGGGCATGAATCACGAGTCCCACAATGTGGATATCGAGCGCGCCGTTCTGCAGTCGATCATCTCGTCAATTTGTCCTCCCATGTCGTGAATGGTTTTCTTAGAAAAACTCGGCCACACTTTGGGATTTTCGATTTGTAGAAGAAATGCAACACCTGGTGGAGGACTGGTAACCTCTGTACACTGTACTCTGTACTCTGTACACTGTACACGTGGGGGCTTCCATGGCCGCATTCCCTGTCACCTTCGGGAATTTTTAACACTCGATTTTTTAAAGTTACTTGTGGGTTCTGCCTTGTCAGAGACCTTTATCCATGAAAACCGTGTGCCTCAAGGCTCTGTCTTGAATGTCGTCCTCTTTGCTCTCGCCATTAACCCTATAATAGCCTGCCTCTCCAGCTCCCTTCCCGTTGACGATTTTGCTATCTCTCGCAGTTCCCCACGGACATGACGATCGCGACATCGCTGAAGACGCCGCGCAATGAGACTTCACTCAGAGCATAGACAAGGCTTTCTATGAATTTCTGGCGGCGGAATTTGTTTCTGCCACGGACTTTACATCTTGGACCTGTTGCTCTTCCGTTCCTCGAAACTACGAAATTCCTGGGGCTCATGCACGATAGGAAGCTTCCTTTGTCCTCTCACATGTCTTACCTGGCAGCCCGCTGAACGTGGACTCTCAGTGTCCTGTGTGTCCCCAGTGGTACGTCCTGGGGAGCCGATCGAACCACCCGACTCCATTTCTACTAGTCCCTTGTCTGTTCGAAACTAGACTATGCATGTTTCGTTTATGCATCTGCACGTCCGTTCTCCTTATGCTGTCTTAATACTATCCACCATCGTGGCATCCATTTGGCAACTATATCCTTTTACACTAGCCCAGTTGAGAGTCTGCATGCAGAAGCAGCCGAACTAGCGCTGTCCTACCGCCATAACTTTCTCCTCAGCAGATACGCATGCAGTTTATCTCCCATGCGTGACCACCCATCCTGTCCCTCCTTTTTCGATGACTCGCTGCGATGAGTTCTCTTTCGGCTCTTCCTTCGGCAGATTGACTTCAAGCTACCTGCAACCTTCCCGATTGTTGTGAACCCTTTACGGGCCGCTGCACGAAGGCAAGGTGGTATTCACCTTGGCCTTCATTCGCTTCCTAAGGACACCACTCCATTCTCGCTCTTTCGCCTTCAGTTCCACGGCCTTCACACGGAACTTTGCCCAGTATTTACAGCAATCAGTGTACACAAAGGTACTATCGCAGTGTTTTGGAGGCCGATACCGATAAACGTCGGCGCCTATGTCAAAGGCACATCCTACACAACGGTCAGTCCGACAGCAAAGCTCCTCACCCTATACCAGGCCACCCCATACATCCGTGGACACAGTGCCCTTTAGAGTCCTTGTGTGCTGTACACCATCCATCCTTTAGTCCAACGAGTCCAGGAAAGCTGCTCACTCTTTATGGAGCCACTGTGATGTTTATGTGGGTACCTGGTCACTTCGGTCTTACAGGGAACGAGGCTGTTGATGGTGCTGCCGAGACTGCAGCCCTCGTACCTCAGCCCGCTGGTTCTTCCATTCCCTCCGATGGTGTGTTGCCGTATGTCAGCAGGTGGTGTCACCTTGGCATCACTACTGGTCCTCCCTTCAAGGGAGCTCTGGGTTATTAAGCCTCTCTGAGAGGCTTGGACGGCCTCTTCTTCTCCCTCACCCCGTGAGGAGACCATTTTAAAGAGATCTCTTATTGGGCACTGTCTTTTTAGCCATCGCCACTTTTTAAGTGATGCTCCTCCACCACTTTGTGCCCAATCTTAGACGGCAAACACAAACGAGAACGCAAGTAGGTAAAACAGAAAGCATTCCGTCAGGGAATGACAGACCGTCAGAATTATCGGCCGTTTTAGGGAAAGACGCGCGGACTGTCGACCGCGATTTACTTTTTATCCGTCGTAACAATATGGCGAAGGACATTTAATTTTTAGTTCTGGAACTCCGTTTCTCTATGCCGTGTCTTACAGCCCTTTTTCCACGTCCCTATTTTTAACTGTCTTCTCTTCCGTATATTGGGATTAAGGAGTAGTCGTTTTTAAGTCATCTCTTTGTAGAACACGAAGACAGTTTTGACAAGGGTGCGTATGACTCTAGCAGTTTTTGAGCCCTAAAACAATCCGAATGGCTGCTTTGCATTCATTACCTGTATTGCACGAAGCACTCCACGTCTTTTTTTTTGATCAGGGAATGTAGAATTTTTGTGAAGGACCCAGAAAACACGGTCGGACGTCAATGTAGTTTCCTAAACGTACACAGTCGTTGGTGGGTATGTAAATGTCTAGAGTAATGCAATAATATACGACAGGCAGAACGTCTACCAGAGCGCAAGTGCTCCTCGTGTTTACTGTTGTTACTATGCCTCGTACTTCAAGTAAAAAGCGTGAACAGGTGTAATATTTTCTGTGATCACTGTGGCGACCCGTATTCCTGTGTGGCAACTTTATAAATACCTGACAGACCATAACCAGGTCCATTTCAAACGCTGTGTTTCACCATCTGGTCAAATAATTCAATATCCTGATTCCCTGGTGTCCAGCATCGGCTACTGTCGCTTACGTACGCCCCAAAAATGAGAGCTCAGAAATATACAGTTCATGGAGACTCGTGCCATGTGTTGACATTTTTCAGCAAGACAATGTTTGTCATCACGAGAGGTAATATATGAGAGTGTGACTACGGTCGCAGGTTCGGATGCTGCCTAGGGCATGGATGTGTGTGATGTCCTTAGAACTACTTAAACCTAACTAACTAACCTAAGTTCTAGGGGACTGATGAGCACAGCAGTTGAGTCCCATAGTGCTCAGAGCCATTTGAACTTTTTTTTTATTTTATCTGCGATATTGGGGTACTCCGGTGACCAGCGAGGTCCAGAGATCTCTCCTCTATAAAACACGTTTTGGACAACTCGGACGTCAATTCCCGCCCAATGCCAGTATCTGGCTGCGGAGGTTGTCATAATGCCGTTGTATCCTCTTCTGAGTCAGCCTGGCCCACCACTCTTGCAACTGGTCCAAAATACACCAAACTGTGCTCGCATCGAAACCAGCGGATCAGCACTGATAAGTGGGTTCATACTGTTAAGTGCTTTGTAAATTTGAGTAGTTTTTGTAATTTCTGATACGAGGGCTGAATGGAAAATAATGCCTCCATTTCGTTAACTGCATTTGGATGGAAATATTTTAATAAATCAAAGGCTGAATATTAGAAATAATCCGTACAATGTAATCTTTAATTACCCTTTTCCACGTAATCACGAGCCTACAGGACACATTTCTACCAACGAGGAACAAGTTTTCTGGAGCCGTCACGGAAGAAGTCGACACTCTCTTTCCGCAACCAGACTTTCTTAGTTCTTTCAACGTCTTCATCCGGAACATAATGATGTCCCCGCAGATAGTCTTTCATTATTGGGAACAGATGGAAGTCTGACGGTGCAAAATCTGGACTGTATGGAGGATGCTGTACGGTGGTGAGATTCAGTCTTTGAAGTTCTGCTGTGGTGGCACGTGAAGTGTGTGGTTTGGCATTGTCATGCAGCAGGAAAACATTTCCCTTTTCCTTTCGGACCCAACGACGCACAATACTCACATTAACACAATCACCATAAACTGCATTCATTCTCTGATGGATCTCCTTTCTGGTAAGACCTTCTGCTGTCAATAATTCAACGATTGTACATTGCTTAAATCGCTTTGGCAACACAACGGTTCAATGCTAAGTATGGAACCCTGCGCAGAAGGTCAGTCACAGTGTAAAGGCATCCCGCCAACTGGAGCTATAGAGAAGAGGCTACTGAACAAACTAGTACCTGGGGCATACCAACGCTGCCGATTGTTTAAGAGTTTCGTATTACGTGAGTTCTGGAAAGTACCGCCTCCTCCTTCATACTTTCTCAGCCCACGAAATTTCAGTCCTCCTCTTTGGCCGCTTCACTTCTGTGGTCGGGCAGTCTGATTCAGCATCGTGACACTCTTACTGGATTTTGTTTTTGAAGCGACCATTAAAGTATTCAAAAACCACGCTCCCTCCCGATTTCAGAAATTCTTCTACATAAATTTCATTTCAATATGAGCAACATCTGACAGTTGCATCAGTGATCCAATAATGATTAGATGAAACGCCTTATCGTAGTCCATAAACAGTGGCTTAAAAACATATCGGCAGCCAACAGGTATCAGAAAGCGCAACAAGACTAGTATTATCTTCATAGGTTCCCTCAGAACAAAAATTTACACAGTATGAAAGGCTGTACTTCAGTTCCAAGTCTTTTTTTTATCATGTTCTCTGCAGAAACTTATATTGGAATCAAGAGTAACGACATATAGCAAAATGGCGACGCAGGTACTTCTATATTACATCTGATGCCCTCCAACTGCATACTTTTACGGTTATAGTAAGTTGTAACATACTATAACAGTGTTACCATTTTGTGCCGCTTCCCCGTTGCATCGATAACGAAGTAAAAACCAGGATAATTTTGTTTCTTTTTATTAATCAAGCCTTTGAAATTTTCAAAACAGCTTAATTACATTTTTTTACTGTGGAAATGTAACTAGCATCGAACCAAACCAAAGTAAAAAAATCGACAGTGCAAGCTTCCTTTATTTAGGAATGCAGGGTCCGAATATCCTTGGACTAAGCACTATTACATTACTCAAGAGATTGCGTATTGCCCACTACTAGGAAATAATGACATCGTAATCCACGAAAATGAGGATATTCGGCAAGTTCTCTGAACCCGATAGCAGTGTACGTGCTAGATAAACCTAAACTTTGTTCGCCATCTCTCTGAACGATTCTCATGGCATTAGTAATCTTCTCCTCATCCCAATCGAAACTGTAACACTATAACGAACAGAGCCGTATCGATTTTCATACGTGCCTATGCATAAACTAGATGCTTATGACCGTCTCAGCTAATTCTTCTTAGGCTGCTCTGCAATAGCTACTTGCGTGACAAAGAGGAAAGATGAATTTTTCGCCGCTCATATTTTGAAGTTAACTTCCTTGCCCACCTGTCCGCAGACTTTCCGCCGCAGTGGATAAATCTCCAGGGAAAAGGAAACCACCTTCTGGTGAGACTGGCCGGAAAATACCGGGCTCTCCCGTGAGTTATGGTGGTGGTGCAGGGAGTTTAGGAGGGGGGGGACGGGGTGATGGCGGCTTCCTGCCGGCCAGGAGGGCAGCTCGTGGAGCCAGCGAAGGTTGCCTGCCTACGGTGGCAACTGACTGTTCGTATGTCAATTCCCTTACATCACAGTATTTGTAGAGCACGGATGACGGTACTACTGTTGTAGCAAAGTATTCCCACAAAGTGGAAATCGTAGCCATCGTGATTTCGATGTAAGTATCACGAGGCGCCCATGAGATGCCAGGAAGAAGTCGGGTTTCCCGTAGATCTGATGAGCCACCACCGCGCCTCTAGCCTGAAATAGTGTCGTGAGACGCCGGGTGGTCGGATCCCGTCCACATGTAAGAATTTCTTTTAGGAGTAACGTCGTCGTGCTGCCTACTCGCAGTGACACAGTCCTGTCAACCTTCGGGGAGTGAAAGACTTCCGGCTCCTGTGAAGTGTGCCTAAGCGAGAGGTCCACGAGAAAAACAGCCCGTGGCGCGCACAACACAGTAACTGTCTCCGGCGGGGACAGAGTAACTAAGCTCGTCTGAAATAGCAAGTGACACTGCAGGTCTTAGTAATAGTAATTCTTGGCTGCTTGTTTAAATGCATGTAAGCTCTGTTTAGCACACGACAAAATTCAGACCCTTAGTGGCTATCCTTCCAATTAGATATTTATCGTGTGCGCTGCACGGAGCCGAGCTTTCGCGGGCCAGCCGACTAGCGTGACGTCACAAGTTCGTCGCAGGGTCCGTGTAACATGTGGCCACGCTAAGCGCCAACACTATCAGAAATGTGTCAACAAGTGTCAGAGAACCTGATGTTCAGACCTGCCATACTGAGGTTTCATTACAGTCACTGGAAAACATTTTAATTTGCCACTCAGTAATTTAGTGTGTTCGGAACGCAGGTCAACGTGAGCAGTTTTATGGCTACAGATAAGCCTGGCAAACAAAGATAAGGCTGTTGTAATCAATGAAGTATTACTTATACAAAATGTTTTAATTCTCTGAATTATTACTAGCCACCTCAATTTCCAAGAAGGCAGACAAAAATAACTCTTGTATTTGCAGGTTCGTAAATGAAGTAAATGAACAATAAAGGAGTAGGCGTTCAATGTCTCCGTTGGTTTTATCGTCAGATAGACACACAAGTAGTACAAGACACTAATACTTGTTCTATCGACCATGGAAGAGAGGAAGAAACATATATTAACACCCCTTTTATCTGAGCAACGTGATGACAAAAATGATTAATTTTAGATCATCGACCAAACTGAATAAAATACGACGTAGTTACCGGCCAGTATACATCCATAAAGTTCAGTACTCCAAGAAATCAATCACTTACCCCCCATAGAGATAATGGTGATTTCTGTGTAGATTGTTTTACTTTCACAGTAATAATCCAACCTCCTTTCTCGTATCACTTCATTGTAATTATTGCAGAGATTACTACTAAGACATTCAAAAACCGCCTGCATAAAGTCTATCTGTCACAACCTTTCGAGATATAACTCAAGCGATATTGCACAGTTTCGATTAAAAGGATGCTCATCAGGCAACATTTTTGTTGTTGAGGAAGCTGTAAGTGTGGTACTATACAGGCAGCTATAACAATCTCTTTTCGTGTGCAACTCGTGGCTGCCTTGGCCTGTTAGCCGTCTAGTCTGACGACAGCGGCGGTTTGATGCAGTTGTTTGACCCTAAGCGATCTCGTGGCTGCCACTGTGTCAATTCGAACAAAATGTTCCATCGAAATAAAGATATTTTTACAGTTTAATTTTTATTCATGCGATAATTTCAATTTGACAAGAGCATTTTTCTCACATGTAATCACACCATAGGTGAAAAACATCTAAGTATACTGTTTGTACATTTTATGGAAGTAATGCTGTTAAGTATATTTTGAGCCATGTCATATTTTCTAGGTAACCCTATGTAATTTTTATTCTGATGAAGACGTCCTTAGGGCTGTCGAAACCATGGTCAATTTGACAACAATTTTATGCAGCCGAGGTGGCTATACGTACATTCCGTGATTAAGTTAGCTCACGGTTGCTGAAATTCACTCAATAAAAACTTTTAAAATTTCAATTTATAGAATCTGCATTCGAAGCAGTGCATGCGACCTCAGCTGCTGCCATCGTCGGTCCGGCGTAGTTGTCACCAAAATATTATCAGGTAGATTAGGGCACGAATAGAAAAATGTAGGAAGCTGTTTATGCCTCGTCCAGTGATCGAATGGAATGGGAAAATAAATCGATAATATTTATACGATGTACACTCCGTTATGCATGATACAGTAGGTATGTCCGGAAACCAGAACCTGCCCGTATAACCATATGGTGCCAGAGAAAGATTTGTGTGACATTATTCTGATTGTCTTATCCGAAAATTACTTTGTAGGTAGGTGGTCGGAGACGTATCCTTCTCTAGTTGGTTCTGTAGTTATCTACTCAAACAGATCTAAACTTATCGACTCAGTTAACGTAGAGGAAGCTATCAGCGATGGTAAGGCTGTCATGACAACGTAATTTTCCTACTTTTCTTATCTATGGTTATGGGTATCAAAATACTTTTGCTTAGCAGGAGTGACTGGTTTGAAATGTTTTCCACTTGTGCTCCACATCTTCGTCATCGTTACTAAATGTTTGTTTTTGATTACCCACATAGTCTACAGCCTTATCCATTGTTCAATACGCCTTAGACAAGTATGCCATCACTTGAGACCTTGCGCAGAACAAAGACCAGCCGTCGTTTTATAGCCGTGTTTGTGGTGAAGGTATGTTCGTTTAGGCCTAAGTGTTCAGATTCCAAAAAATGGTTCAAATGGCTCTGAGCACTATGTTACTTGACCTCAGGTTAGTTAGGTTTAAGTTGTTCTAGGGGACTGATGACCTCAGAAGTTATCACACACATCCATGCCCGAGGCAGGATTCAAACTGCGACCGTAGCGGTCGCACGGTTCCAGACTGTATCGCCTAGAACCGCTCGGCCACACAGGCCGGCAATAAAAAGACCTCGTAGGGTTTTCAGTCTGATCGATCGACAAACTCATCACTGATTATACAGGCACCAAAATAGAAGGTAACAATGGGTAAGGCCTAAATACCGAATTAGGTCTTCCGAAATTCTTTCACCGCGGAAAATCGTATTATGATCCCCCTTTCAACCATGGCGATCGGTTCTCAACGTCTGTCATTTCGACGTTCGAGCAAAGTAGAAAAGCAACTGCAATCACCTTGTAGCCGAAAGATACGAGGACCAGATGAGATACCTGTAAGAAATTTGATAGGGTACTTAGCTACAGACACTATTCGAAAACAACTTGCCCGCTTCTAGCAACAGTTTGTTCTATGTTACTCCGTCAAACAAAATTGTTTCGGTCAAGAGAACGTAATCAATTTTCGTTTCGCTGAAGAACAATGTCGTAGTTTGCTGAAGTTTTCCTTCACATTAGTAAGGAGAATTTCTAGATAAGGGATGTTTTCTTTTGTTGTTCTGCTTCAGAAACTGTTCGATGTTTATTTGTTCAAAGAAATAACCTAACACTAAGGTTAATTTTATCTACTTTTGATATTTTTAAATATTCCGAGCGAGGAATACGTCATATTCACACTGCACGAACCGAGGAGCATTAGAATGAGATATTCACTCTTATGCGGAGTGTGGTGTGATATGAAACTTCCTGGCACATTAGAACTGTGTACCAGACCGAGACTCGAACTCTGTAACATTGCCTATAGCGGGCAAGGGCTCTACCAACTGAGCTACCGAAGCACGACTCAAGACGCGTCCCCACACTTTCAATTACGCCGGTACCTCGTTTCCTACCTTCCAAACTTCAAAGAAGCTTTTCTGCTGTTCGTAGAATTGGAACTGTGAGGACGAGTCGTGAGTCGTGCTTGGGTAGTTAAGTGGTCATATTGTCAGTCCGAAGCTTGTTGTCTAGTGTCAATCCCGTTTCGCGCTTCGGGCGACTAGGTTGTGCTATTAGTTCCGTCTCTACCATAGCGCTGCGTGTTTTCCTCGCGTCCGTTTAGTGTCTTTTTTTTGTGGTTTTAGGGTGCACAACTACAATGGTCATTAGCGCCCTGACTAAATTAGGAATGTACCGCGAGGCACAAGGTTAAAACAGCAACTAAAAGGGACAACACTATATAAGACGTATTAACAGACATAGGATTAAAAAACTACAGCATAATCAAACGTCCATAGACAGGTGTGTCTAGTGGATAAAACGAAGAACGCGAGCAGCAGCTCCTGGGTCATTCGCTAAAATGGCATCCAGAGTACATGGCACGCCAAGATCAAGACGCAGCGTAGTAAAATCCGAACAGGACGTTAAAATGTGGCGGACCGTCAGCAATTGTCCACATGGACAGAACGGCGCCGGCGCAGCCGCCAGCAGATGGCGATGGCTGAACCGGCAATGTCCAATTCGTAGCCGGGACAAAACGACCTCCTCCTCCCCCCGAAAAGGACGTGAGGCAGACGTCCAAGCTACGGGAAGAGGTTTCAAGGCCCCGAAGCTTGTTGTCCCTAAGTGCAGCCCAAGCGGCATGCCACAGCGATAAAATGCGCCGACAAATGATCGTGCTACAATCTGATGAAGGGACACAACAAGAATCCGTCCGAGGCTGGAGGACCGCAGCCTTGGCCGCGGCATCTGCAGCTTCGTTCCCAGGGATACCGCCATGGCCAGGAACCCACATAAAGTAACTGGAGACCCGTCGTCCACCAGCTGCTGAAGAGAGCGTTGGATATGGTGCACGAAAGGGTGAACCGGATACGGATCACTGAGGCTCTGGATGGCGCTCAGAGAATCGGAGCAGAATGTCGGTGGCGAAGACGTAAAGACAGGCCTGGTAGAGGGCAAAGAGCTCAGCTGTGAAGACCGAACAATGGCCATGTTGCCGGTATTTGAAACTTTGTGCACCGACAATAAAAGAATAAATGATCCCGTCATTGGTCTTAGAGCCATATGTATAAATAAAGGTCATATTAATGAACTTCGAACGAAGTTCGACAAAACGGGAAAGGCATACTGCACCGGGGGTAACCTCCTTTGGGAGCGAGCTGAGGTCAAGGTGAAAGCCAACCTGAGCCTGGAGCCAAGGTGGCGTGTGGCTCTCGCCCACTCGAAAGGTTGCAGGGAGTGAAAAATCAAGGAGTTGAAGGAGGCGACGAAAGCGAACTCCAGGGGGTAGCAGGGCAGAGACATACAACCCGTATTGAGGGGAGAGAGAGTCGTCAAAAAAGGAACGATACGATGGGTGGTCGGGCATTGAAAGAAGCCGACAGGCGTAACGACAAAGCAGCATATCGCGCCGGTAGGTGAGTTATACTAGTCCCGTCGAGAGTCTTCATGCTGAAGCCGGTGAATGGCCAAACGCTCCGATCGCAAGCCGTAAGCCCCGTTGTTGTATGGAGTTGAGGCGGCGTAAGATGGACGACCGTGCAGAGGAGTATACAAAGCACCCATAATCCAGCTTGGAGCGGACGATCGACCGATATAGGCGAAGTAGGACGGTTCGATCCGCTCCCCACGACGTGCCACTGAGAACACGGAGGACATTTAGAGAACGGGTACAACGGGCAGCCAAATATGACACTTGTGGAGACCAACTACGTTTCCTGTCAAATGTAAGACCTAAAACATTTGTCGTCTCCACGAATGGGAGAGCAATGGGGCCGAGTCGTAAGGACGGTGGGAGAAACTTTTTGTAGCGCCAGAATTTAATACAGACCGTTTTCTCGGCAGAAAAACGGAAGCCATTGGCGACACTCCAGGAGTAAAGACGGTCAAGAGAGCGCTCCAGGAAACATGTCCGCTGCGAGCTGCAATAGATGGTAAAATCGTCCACGAAAAGGGAGCCTGATGCATCATCTGGGAGGCAATCCATTATTGGATTGATCGCTATGGCGAAGAGAGCGACGCTCAAAACTGAGTCCTGCGGCAGCGCATTCTCCTGGCGAAAGGCGTCAGACAGGACAGAACCCACACGTACCCTGAACTGTCGATCCATTAAAAAGGAACAAATAAGAGGCGACCGCGAAGGCCCCATGTATGCATGGTGCGGAGAATGCCCGCCCTCCAACAGGTGTCGTAAGCCTTCTCCAAATCGAAGAACACAGCCGCGGTCGAGCGCTTCCGCAAGAAGTTATTCATAATGAAGTTCGACAAGGTAACCAGATGGTCAACAGCAGAGCGGCGCCTACCAAATCCACATTGTACATTGGTATGTAGGCGTCGAGATTCGAGCAGCCAAACCAAACGAGAGTTAACCATTCGCTCCATCACCTTACAGATACAGCTGGTAAGCGAGATGGGTCGATAACTGGAAGGCAAGTGCTTGTCCTTCCCCGGCTTAGGAATCGGTACAATAGACTCGCGCCAGCATACGGGAACATGTCCCTCATTCCAGATGCGATTTGAAGTACGGAGAAGGAAACATTTACCCGCAGGAGAAGGGTTCTTCAGCATCTGAGTATTAATAGAATCAGGCACTGGAGCGGAGGACCGTGACCGGGCAAGTGCATTTTCGAGTTCCTGCATGGTGAATGAGGCATTGTGGTTTTCACAATTCGAGGAGTGGCAATTAGGTGGCCGAGCCTCCTCTGCCTGTTTTCGGGGGAGGAAGGCAGGAGGGTAATGAGTGGAGCTCGAAACCGCTGCGAAAAAGCGGCCGAAGGCATTGGAGACATCCTCAGGGGCCACAAGGACGTAATTCGCGACCGTCAAGCCAGAAACTGGTGAGTGGACCTTAGTGCCAGATATCCAGCGCAGGCTACCCCAGACAACGGAAGGAGGAGTAAAACTGTTGAAGGTGCTTGTGAAAGGAGCCCAGCTGGCTTTCTTGCTTTCTTTAATAATACAACGGCACTGCGGACGTAATCGTTTATAACTGATACAATTCGCCACTGTAGGGTGGCGATTAAAGGTGCGTAAAGCACGTCGACGAGCACGTAAGGCATCTCTACATGCTGTGGTCCACCATAGGACCAGTACGTGGCGTGGAGAAGTAGTAGTGTGAGGGATGGAATATTCAGCAGCAGTGAGAATGACTTCCGTGAGGTGTGCGGCCTGACTATCGCAGCTTGTGAAGGTTTGATCCTGAAAAGTCGCCCTGGAAGAGAAGAGCCCCCAGTCTGCCTTGGAGATGTTCCAACTAGTTGAGCACGGATATGGGGTATGATGCAGGAGATGGATAACACAAGGGAAGTGATCGCTCGAATATGTATCAGAAAGCGCATACCACTCAAACCGGCGTGCAAGTTGGGTAGTACATACAGAGAGGTCTCATTGGGAATAGGTGTGAGAGGTGTCTGAAAGGAAAGTAGGGGCGCCAGTATTGAGGCAGACAAGATTGAGCTGGTTGAAAACGTCTGCTAACAGGGAGCCCCTCGGACAGGCTGCTGGAGAGCCCCAAAGAGGATGGTGAGCATTGAAGTCACTAATTAACAAAAATGGTGCAGGGAGCTGAGCAATAATTTGCAGCATGTCTGCCCTGGTAGCGGCAGACGACGATGGAGTGTAAACGATACAGATGGAAAATGTAAAATTGGGGAGAGTAATGCGGACCGCAACTGCCTGCAGGCTGGTGTGCAATGTGATGGGATCATAGTAGATATCATCCCGGACCATCAACATACCCCCTGTGGCAGGTATTCCGGCTCATGGAGGGGTTAAGTAAAACGCTCAGAGGTGTAGTGTGCCAAGGCAATTTGATCGCATGGGCGTTTCCTGGAGGGCTACGACGAGCGGACGGTGCGAGCGGAGCAGCAATTTCAAGTCCTCTCGGTTGGAACGAATGCTGCGAATATTCTAATGAATAAGTGCCATCGTGAGAAGGAGAAGATGCAAGAAGGGGTCATCTAGAAGGCCGCTGAGGGCCCGGCTTCGAGCAAGCACTGCCGCCGCTAGCAGGAGGCGGACAGTCATCGTCCATTTGTTCTATAGTTTCATCGGCCATCGTGTGAAGATTGCAAGAAGGGGGAGCTTCCTCCGCTGGTGAACGGCCAGATGTTTGGCTACCAGCGGTGCGGCCAGGCAAAACGGATGACGGCCTGCGAGGGCAACCGCGGGGGGGGGGGGGGGGGGGGGGGGGGGGGGGGGGGGGGGCGCAGGAGGAGAAATGCGCCGTGGCGGGGAAGGAGAACTGTGCTTCCTATGAGCCTTCTTGGAAGGCCGTTTCGTGGAAGGATTGGTTGAATGGCTGAGGGTTCGAGGTACGTAGAAGGTCTGCACGAGACGGTTCTTTCTTGAAGGCCCGGGCTTCTTACTTCTGGGTCTTCGTCCTGTCAGAAGCTGATAAAAGTGCTTGTGTCGGAGGGGCGACGGGGCGGAAGAGGAGACGTCGACCGGCGATCTTAGCACTGACCGAACAGACGACCGTAGTTCTGAAGGTCAGATCGCATGCCTGCGTCGCCACCTCCCTGGTAGTCCGAGGAGAGGCGACGACAGTACTGTACTTCCCCGCTGGGAGCAACGTGGGCGTCCTGCTAGCGAATAAATTGCGAGCAGCGAGGTGGAGACTCTCTCTTTGACCCGAATTTCTTGGATACAGCGTTCTTCCTTGTAGACGGGAGAGTCGCGGGAGGACGCTGCATGGTCACCGCGACAGTTCACACAACGAGGAGACGGAGGTGGACAGTCACCCTCATGGGCAGCCCTGCCACAAGTCACAAATGTAGCCGCATTGGAACAAGAATGGCGAGTGTGATTGAAACGCTGACACTGGTAGCAGCGCGTAGGTGTCGGGACATAGGGCCCGAACAGAAATAACCTCGTAGCCAGCCTTGATGCGCGACGGCAGCTGAACACTATCAAACGTCAAGATAAGTGTCTGGGGTCGGTACAAGGTCATTGTTGACCTTTTTTCATGACCCTATGGACAGCCGTCACGCCCTGCTCAGCGAGGGAAGACTGAATCACCTCGTCAGTCAATCCGTCGAGTGATCTAGGGTGGTACCACACCACAAGACGAATTTAAAGTGCGATGAGCCTCCATCCGGACAGGGAACGTGTACAGGAGTGTGGCCCGAAGCAGTTTTTGTGCCTGAAAGGCGCTCTCAGTTTCTAGTAACAAGGTACCATTACGCAACCTGGTACAAGACTTGACAGATGCGGCTATGGCATCTACGCCCTTCTGGATAACAAAAGGGTTGACAGAGGAAAAATCCCTTTTCCGTCCTCAGATCGAGAAACTACGAGGAACTGTGGGGCAGGCGGTAGTACTTTTGTCACTGGTGGCTGGTCAAGTTTCCGTTTGTGGGCAGAAGTCGAGAGAGAGAAGAAGAAGAAGAGAAATCCAATGCGGAGGAATTCCCCGTGATTGCCAGCGTCTCCGATGGCGCGCTCCTTCCTTGTGGGGACCATCTCCGAGGGGCACTCCCGCCTTAGGTGATTGCCTGAGCTGACACCTTCCGACCATGGCGATTGGCCCCTCCGTCCGTTTCTCGGGAGGTGTGAACTATCACTCCTCCCTGGGCCTGGCCCTTTACCAGGGGGTACGTGCGTGCCTTACTTGTCTACCCAGGGCGGGGGAATTACGCGTTACCCGTCACCCGGCTACACGTGCGAACGCTTGGGTCGGCCTTCAGGCACGCACAGGGAGGAAGGAAGAAGAGGAAAAAGAAAGGAGAGAGGGAAAGAAAGGACAGACTGTCTCAAACGCCGAAGAGGAGACCAGAGAAGGAGAAGGAGGCAAGGAGGAGAGTAAGTAAGACAGTGAGATGGAGAAGAACAAAGAAAGGAACCAACCAAAGGAAGGAAGAAACCAGAAGAAGTGAAAAACCAAAATGAACGCAAATATAGGTCGTGAAACCGTCCGTCTCTGGAAGCAGGCGCTAACTACCCCTTTGAGGAGGAGGGACTCCTTTTAGTCCGCCTCTTACGACAGGCAGGGATACCTCGGGCCTATTCTAACCCCCGGACCTGCAGGGGGGAGCCAACCTCTGTAGCCCAAAGAGAACACTGTGCGGAGGATGCCTGACCTCCAACAGATACCACATGTCCTCTGCAGATAAAAAATAAAGCTACCGTTTAGAGTTTCCTGAGAAAATTGTTCATGATATAAATGGAGAGAGAGAGAGAGAGAGAGAGAGAGAGAGAGAGAGAGAGAGAGAGAGAGAGCGCAACAAGAATCTGTCTCGCGTGTGT